>NC_034609.1:40977516-40988427 GCF_900095145.1 Mus pahari | reverse complement strand
ATGTGTGTGTGTGGTGTATGTGTGTATCTCTCTGTGTGTAATGTGTATATATGTGTGTGTATGTGTGATGCATTAATATGTGAAATGCCTGTCCTTTTGGGGGGGGGGTTCAAGACAGGGTTTCTCTGTGTAGCCCTGGCTGTCCTGGAACTCACTTTGTAGACCAGGCTGGCCTTGAACTCAGAAATCCACCTACCTCTGCCTCCCTAGTGCTGGGATTAAAGGCGTGTGCCACCACGCCCGGCTGCCTATTCTTTTTATTGTATAGCTTTACATTGTAAAAATATTGCCAAAACTCCTAGATATAATATATTATAATGAAACTTTGTCTTGTCTTTCTGTTTGCAGCTCTTACCAATATGGCTGATTGGAGCATTATAGTACATATCTTTTGTTGGTAATTATATGTGTAAAACATAATGTCTACAATGTAGTAGCTAATATATCTATTCTGTGTGCATAAATATGTAAATACACACAGCATGCACATATAACTTATTAGGTATACAAATAGTACCTACTCCTGTACTGAGAATTTAGTATGCAGCTTAAAATATCTTCTGTGTGTAATTTTAAACATTAAATATGTTTTTAATATAAGTTCAATACATGTTTGAATTTTATTATGTAAATGACATGATTAGATAGAAATATATCTTAACATGCTTGCTCGTTATATGAAATTAAATAAATTTGCTTCAAAACATAACAGCTATGCCTGCTTATTTCATAAGTGAGTAATGAAGAGATGTGCGCATGTTTAAAATCAGTCATCCTTGATGAGACTAACAGTTTTGCATGTCCCTCTGCAATTCCTCCCTATTCATACTCTTATGCATACAGAAGCCTACATTTTCTTTTATCAAGAAGGAACAACAATAAAAAAAGGTTGTATTCTGCATTTTCCTGGTCAAGGGCTGTAGATCTGAGCTGTAGTTTGAAGCAAAGCAATAGCCTTCCCTTTGAACAGCTTTCAGGCAGCCATTTCCCTCTACAGCGCTGCCTGTCCGTTCTTGCTAGGTTTTGCTGCTGCAATGCTGAAGTCCACAAACTCACAGCATAGACGTAAGCTTTATTTTTGCAATGTCTCCAAAGAACACTCCAAAGTGCAGACAGCTGGTTAAAAAACTCAGGCAGATTTTTGTTTTTGTTTGTGGTTTTTTTTTTTTTTTTTTGGAATAGCTCCTACCAGGTTACCCCTCAATCACCATGGACCCTCACACTGTCTTGCTAGCTGGCAGTGCACCTTCACTTGCTAGTGTGTGAAGTGCCTGTATAAAGTGTTGATCCCCCGAAGCCCAGTGATTCTGGGAGAATGTTAGCGAGCATCCAGTGGCCTATTCTCTTCATGAAGGCACAGCACTATAGGTAGAGAAATAATTACCCAACAACTGATCTGTAGGTTGAACCTTGCACAACCCTCTTGCTTGTGTGTCATGTCTACTCTAACACATCTCTCCAACCCCTGATCAAAGGATAGAGAATTTTTGTCTTTCCTCACTTCATTGACTTTTAAAAATTACATTTATCAATCCATATGTATATTCCATATATATGAATCCATATATATTTCATATATATGAAACCATATATATTCCATATGTATATATGAAACCATATATATTCCATATGTATATGACTATATCTATGAATGTTATATGTTATATAGGGGTGAGGATGACCTATGTATCTATGTATGTATCTATGTGTATATCTATGTGTGTATGTATGTTTGTATGTATCTATCTTTCTATCTATCTATCTATCTATCTATCTATCTATCTATCTATCTATCTATCTGAATGTTGTATATGGGTAAGGATCATTTGTCTATATATCTATGTTTCTATGTATCTATATATGTATCTATGTATCTATCTATATATATATATCTATATATGTATCTATCTATCTGAATGTTGTATATGGGGTAGGGATTATTTTTATTTGTCTATCTATCTATTTGTTTTATGTATCTATGTATCTATGTGTCTATCTATCTATCTATCTATCTATCTATCTGAATGTTGTATATGGGGTGGGGATGGCTCTTGTGCCAAAATGTTTATGTGGACAACAGAAGACAACTTGAAGAACTAGTTCTCTTTTACTACTATGCGGGTCCTGGGGTTAGAACTTAAGTCATCAGGCTTGGTATCAAATGACCTTACCCACTAATTCATCTCTCCCACCTCTTCCTGGACTAACCATATTTGAGAAAACACTGTATAGAGCCCCCAACCCCACTCCCCCTCGGTGACAAAGCCACCAGCCTTTTGTCAACCATCGCCTATTACTTTAGGCACACATCACCCATCCATCCCCTGGCACTGTGGAGCCACATGTTGTCAATCCAACCTGCATCAAAATCCCCTTTGCTTTATATCAGCTCTGTGGCTGGGATTTACCTCACTACAAGAAAAATGAGATATTCCATTGCCTCCTTCATAGATGAGGATTGAGTGAAATAGTACAGGAAATTAGCATGTTTAATGCATGCTGGCATGCAATACCTTGGCTATTTTTTTATTGTAGGGCATTATAAAAAAAATATGATCAGCATCCTTGACTATTTTCAGAAGCTCCACACCCATTTCTTTGTAAGTTCCCTCCATGCTCCCACCTTCAATTAAATAAGAACTCAGGGCATAACCGTCTAGACTAACCTCTGTTCTCTGGCTCCCTGCCTTCAGAGAGCTCAACAGTTATCAACTACAAATGGAGATAGCCTGGTATGGAAGACAGAGCACAAATGGAGGCCCTGGAGATCTGTCCTCCGACTCCTCCTTACTACGTTGTGCCCGGAGCCTGCACTGGGACATATTACCCACCTTGCCTCACTATTCTTACCTAGAACGTGTCAATTAATCCTGTCCTGTATATAATTAATAAAGAACTAGACGAGATTTCCACCAGAACGATCACATTTTAAGAAGATGAAAGCGCTGAGTTCACCAATTTGCCCATTGTACCACACACACACACACACACACACACACACACAGAGTTACATGTGCACAGTGAACTTCAGCTACACCCAACATAGATGACTTGTAAAATTACAATGTTGGACAGAAGAATCTAGGCAACAATAGGAATGCACATATTAACCCTCCAAGCCAGTGAAGCTGAAATTCTGTCTGAGGGTGGATAACCGGACTTAAACCTTCCAAGAAAAGCCAACCCATAGCCATTAAAAGATGAGAGGAGCTAGGTACCTGTTGGAGAAGGGAAAGAGTTGTAAAGGGTCTTCTAGGTGCTAGTTTCTTTGTTGATCTAAGTACTTGGGTGCTTGTGTAAAGTTGTTGATCTAAGTTCTCAAGTGCTTGTGTTAAGTTGTTAAATGGTCAGTGTCATACCTTTTCCTATGTTTATGATATAGTTCTTCTGTTGAGGGGTGGAGTCCTAAAGTCTCCCCTTCTATAGTGATCAGTCCTTATACTTTTGTGTTTATCTGACTTGGCTGAGCCTTGCTCTTCCCATTCCCCCAGCCCCATTTAAACATCCAAGTTGGGGCTACAGAGTTAGATCGCTCTGCATTTAAGAGTTCTTGTTGCTCTTGCAGATGGCCAGAGTTCAGTCCCTAGCACTGACATAGGGTGTTTTACAACTGCCTATAATTTCAGCTCCAGAGGATCCAACATCCTCTTCTGGCCTCCCCATACACCTGAACACATGTGCATGCACACACAAACAGACACATGTTGACGCACATAAATAAAAATAAACTTAAAATAAACTATTTAAAACACCCAACATGGTCAGCTTCAAACCTAGCTCATACCGAATCAAATGAGACTTCACTCCCAATGCCTGGGTGTGTTCACCTCTGACAACCTGGAAGGTTCAGTGGCGTCATGACCGATCTAGACAAATGTTGGGTCCCTCTCAAAGCGACAGTTACAGAGCTCTTGAGCTCGGATACCTACTTGTTTGGAAGCCTCCGGGTTGGACGGTAACAACTTTGACTCCCCATTTGTCAAGCTCCTGTCTGATGATTGTTGAGAACATGTTTATAGCTGCCTTTGTGGCGGCATAAGCTGACATCATTTGAAATGGAACCGTGCCTATGGAAAGAATGGGAGAAAAAAATAATAAGGTTTGGCCAGGAGGTGGTGGCGCACGCCTTTAATCCCAGCACTTCGGAGGCAGAGGCAGGTGGATTTCTGAGTTCGAGGCCAACCTGGTCTATAGAGTGAGTTCCAGGACAGCCAGGGCTATACAGAGAAACCCTGTCTTGAAAAATAAAAATTAAAAATAAATAAAAATAAAATAAAATAAAAAAATAAATAAAATAAAATAAGGGTTTGATATTTTCATTAATTCACCCAATAAATATGTAAAGTATCTGACTGTATACCAGGAACATATGTCAACAGTGACCAGGTCAACGAAAGGCATCCACGACCCTGCTGAATCCAGGTGAAGACATATTTTTGGTTGGTTACAACATCATGGGAACTTCCAGGGTACTATGGCATGGATGTATTTATATCTAAATGAAGTGTGATTGGTGTGGCAACGACAGCATCTGCCCAATAGCTCATAGCCTTCAGCTTTAGCAATGTTCATTCTGAAGTTCTACCTAATGTATCATTTTGGGGGGTTGGATGGGGGCCACCCATCAGCCCACCATGGCAATATCCACCAAGTTAGACTCAATACTAGTTGCAACAAGGAGCAACGAATACTCTGCTGGACTATGGGGTATTTCTGAAAAGAACACGAGAAATATCTTAGTCTGTGATGGAACAAATATTCATTGCCTGGCCTATATCACATTTAGCTTAGTATATTGAGCCTTAAGGTGGGTCAGGTTGCAGAGCAAGGAGGGAACTTTACAAGGGAGTCTCGACAGAAATAGGAAAGTGTGAGTAATCTCTTTGGGATAAAGGGCCCTAAAGATGTGATTAAGATGCTATGATCACTAAGTCAAAGTTGTCAGACTAAACTGTGCTTTGAGAAGCTGGAGAGATGGCTTGGTTGGTAAATCGCTTACCATGCAGGCATGGAAACCTGAATTCAGATCCCCAGCATACATGTAAAATCCGTGTGTGATGGTGCACGTCTATAATCCCAGCACCGGAGAAGCAGAGACAGGCAGATTCCTAAAATTCATTGGCTAGCCAGCCACAGATACACACACTCACATCAGCATGCACACTCACCTCCCACACATGTACACACAAATAAATAATAACAACGAACAAATAATAAATAAACAAAATGGAATGGGCCCTAAGTCCACACGGGGGTGTTTTTTTTTTTTTTATAAGAAAGCAAAAGATGGGACACTAGAGGCGCAGAAGGGAAGGCTCTGTGAGGGCAGAGGCACAGGTTTGGGGACTGCTGGGAGAAGCCCAGCAGGAAATGGCAGCAGTAAAGTTGAACTCTCCTCCGGAGACTTCAGGAGAGGCAGCGCTACTAAGTCTTTCATTTTGACTTGTGGCCCTCCAGCACCATGAAAGAATACACGTCTGCTTTTAAGTCACTTGGTTTGTTATAGGAAGCTGATCCAGGTATGTTCCAGGTGGGAAAATGGCACCGTGGGGGAATGCAAACATCCAAGTCTCATAGCACTAAGGAAGCCTGGCAACGTACCCAGGAAAGCAGGAGCCAGAACACGACATTTAGCATTGTGGAGGATCCTCGTGGCCAAAGGAGGTCCATCAGCCTAAAACTGATGTACTTATACAGTAGGCTACAACTCAGCCACTAAAAGGCATGAACTTAGTATGTGTAGCCACAGGGAGGTCTCAGAGTCTCTGAGTAATTATAGCAAGGGAGGGAGCCGAGCAAAATTGAGTGCGCGCTCTTCGTTATGACTGTATTCATGTAAATTCTAAAAGATGCAAACTAATCTATAGTGGGAGAAACATCTCCCTGGTCACGTGCAAGATGGAAGAGCTACAGACTTGGTTGTGTTCCCTAAAATTTAGATATTGAACCTCAGGCCCGGAGAGATGGCGCAGCTGTTAAGAACACACAGTGCTGTCCACGAGAATCTGAGTTCAGTTCCCAGCACCTAGCTTAGGCCGTCGTTCACGACTGCCTGTAACTACTGCTCCAGAGAATCTGATGCCCCTCTTCTCGCCCCTGTGGGCGTGATACCCACATGTCCATGTACATACACATCGACACAGGCACGTTCATAATTAAAATTAACTCAGGATCTGAGGGGGATGAGCCAAGAATAAAAAAAAAATATTCACAGCATGTTCCCGGTCTGAAGTCACATGCCCCTCTCTCACCAGACCTGTTAGGCTCTTTCATTTGTAAATTTTAATTTAGATTTTCCTATAGTAAAAACACTGTTGTAGTTTTGTTTCTGTGGATGTAATCAAACACACGGAGCAAAAACAACTTAGGGGAAGAAAGGGGTTATCTGGTTTATACTTCCAGGTGACAGTCCATTATTGCATGAAGTCAGTGAGGAAATTCAAGCAGGAACCTGAAACAGGAGCAGATGTTGCTTCCTGGCTCATCCTTTGCTACTTTTTCTTGTACAACCCAAGATCATCTGCCTAGGGAATGCTGCTGCCCAGAGTGGGGTAGGCCCTCCCACATCAACTAATAATCAACACATCCCCCCCATCTCTCACACAGACAGACAGACAGACAGACAGACAGACAGACAGACAGACAGACAGACAGACAGACACATGCTCACAGATCAATCTGATCTAGGCAATGACTCTCCCAGATAACACACCAGGCTGTGTCAAGTTGACAGGCAAATGCTAAATGCTCTAAGAGCAACTTTTAAAAGATAGAGTGTTGGTAATATGATTAACGTTGCACTCCAGATTTATAGCACTTGCCCATCATACATTTCTGGGGCACTAAAAGACCTGTTATTGGCTGGCTAAACAGAACATCCCTTGTTATGATCTAAATGTGTTTCCCCAAATGTTACATTGAAGTGGAAAACCCCAGTGTGGCTGTGTTTAGAGATGGGAAAAGAAAGTAATTCAGAATAGATGAGATCACAAGGAGGGGAGCCTAACCCCCTAATATCAGGTGCACCCCCCCCCACTGGTGACATATAGAGATAGTAACCAACTTCAAGCTGAGACAAGGACCCTCACATTTCTCTTATTTAAGCCACTTGACCTATGGTATTATAGCTTTGGTTGACTAACACATCCTGTCAACAGTATGACTTTTTAAACCAGCCACAGACAGGACCATAGACTCTTGCCACCTCTCCTAGGTCATGATAGCAAACTTATTTATGTACACACTATGAGCATGGTCCCCGTAACAGTCCTCTCAGTCTCTATTCTGTCTCTCCCTCTCCTTCTCCCTCCCCTTCTCCCTCTCTTTTCCCCTCTCCCCATCTCTCTCATTGTACCTCTCTCTTTCTCTCAGTGTGTATGGTGTGTATAGGGTATATAGGTGTGTTTGTGCACATGTGCCTGAAGGTACATTTGCACATATGTGCACGTGTGTCTGCAGGCTTCCTCTGACACTCCTCCCATTGTTTTTAGACACAGGGTCTCTCATTGAACCTAAGATTACCAATTGGCCAACAGGCTAGCCAGTAAGTTCCAGTAACACCCCAGCATGGGGGCCACTGCCACTGTCACCTTGTTTTTTTAATGTGGATCCAAACTCAGGTATGCTTGCAACTGAGCCAGTTCCTCAGTTCCACTTCCCCCCTGCCTCTGTGACCCACTCAGGACCTTGTCTCCTGTCCCCTGCTCCTCAGGTGAATAAACTGAGGATGTGAATTTGGCCCTCCTTACAAATAGGCTGGAAGTTGCTCTTGCCTGATGCCCTTGGTAAGTTAGTAATGTGTCCTAAAGGTCCTACTGGCCAGTCTTGATTTGTTTTGGTGTCTTTAATTATGCGTGTGTGTCTGTGTGTTGGCATGGGCATGTGCACATGAGTGCATGAGCCCATAAAGGCCAGACAGTCACCCTGAACTGGGAGGGGGGGGAACAGGCAGTTGTGAGTTGCCCCTGCCCAGTGTGGGTACTGGGAACCTAACTTGGGTCCTCTGCAAGAGCAAAAGGAGTTCTTAACTCCTGAGCTCTCTCCTCAGCCCCAGAATCACCCACTCCCTTTTTAGCTTGAAGCTAAGGTGTGTGTATGTGGGTCGACAGGAGAAAAGCTCCTGGTATGACTCCTAGCCAGGGCTTCCTAATCCCAGGGGAGCACGCCAAGGTCTCTCTCGAGGTCTCTCTCACGTAGCTTCTCATTCTTCCAAGATGGGCTGAAACTGACTCTGGGAACAAAGTCCATTCCTGTGGCCCATTTTCCCCACACTGAACTCCAACCCCTTCCCCTGAGCTCTGGAGAGTCGGGCTGGCTGGTCCCTCTGCGGAACCTCAGCAGAAACTTCAAACAGCATGTGACGGCCTCCTCTGCATTCAGAGATCTCTGAGACTCTGATGAGCTGCTAGGTACCACACCCAAATCAGGGTCCAGCGCCTTGCTCTGAGAAGAGTGAGCAAGAGCTGCAAGTTCTCGGGTCTGACTCTGGACGCAGTAAGGCAGAAATATGGGGGTGGGACCCAGAGAATCTGTTATTGTGATAAAACACACAACAGAAACATCATATTACAATGTGCAAAGTTGGCAATAATGAATACTTTAAAGTGTGTGAATCTGCAGCATTTAGTCCAGTCAGCTCTTGCCTCTGCTGTCACGTAGACCACTCAGTGTCTCCTCTCCATCCATCACTTCCGTCTGTTAGAACAGTCTCATCACCCCAGAAGAAAAGGTTGCACCCATTAGGCTGCCATTCCTCTGTCAACCCCCTGTTCTACTTCCCGGCTCCATGGATCCCCCCATTGCACAGAAATATAATTGCACATGCTGCTTAGCCTTCCCTGTCTGGCTTCTGTCTAGAAATCATGGCGCTGAGGTCTCGAGGTTACCTACAGCGTATAATGTTTTCAAGGCCCATCCACGCTGTATTGATAGGCATCAATAGTTCACTACCAAGTTAACATTCTGTGTCTATTGGGTATGTACCACATCTGTGATCTGTGGATGGGTTGTTTTTCCCTTCTGCTAGCGTGAGCAATGCTGCCATTCACAGCGATGTTCCCGTGTCTATTTGAGCCCATGTTTGCTATTCTTTTCAGTATACACCTAGGAATAGAACTACTGGGCCTCCTGTTGTTCTGTGTTTAACTTACTGAGGGACCAGTTAATGGTTTCCACAGCAACTGCCCCAGTTTCAGTTCCCACCAGGAGGGGCTGAGGATTCCCCCAGTCCCTCCACATCATCACCAACATCTGGGTTGTTTAATTTCTTTCTTTCTTTCTTTCTTTCTTTCTCTCTCTCTCTCTCTCTCTCTCTCTCTCTCTCTCTCTCTCTCTTCCTTCCTTCCTTCCTTCCTTCCTTCCTTCCTTCCTTCCTTCCTTCCTTCTTTTTAGCTTTGACCAGGGCACAGAGATGGGGCACTGCATATTCTATACTTAGAGAGCACATCTGCCCTTCGCTCTGTGAGAAGGAATCTACACACATATGTTGATACTGCCTTACTTGCTTTTTGTGGTGTTTCAACCAAGACGCCTTCCCAATTCTTGGCTCAGGAGGAATGTGAGACTCAGAGGCCTGGATGTTTGTGAATCCTCCCCATTCTACGGAGAGAAAACAATATGGGGGAGGAAAAAGGGAATGTCCCCTGAACAAGGTAGCCACCATATGGACGGGTGGCAGAGCACACAGGTTTGTCACCAAGAGGAGATGGGAATCGCTATTAGTAGGGATTCAAGGATAGGGATGTTTCCAAACTCCCTACAATGCTAGCATAGACTCCTGTTCCAACTGTCAAGGGATCAGAGGTAGGGAGTAACTTGCCTACACATCCAAGTGTCTTTGAGACTGCCCAGGCTCTCCATCATCTCCACGTGACAGCTGAGACTAAAAGCTGAGATAAGTGAGCAGCCTGCCCCTTATCACCAGCTGATAATAAAAGAGCAAAGTCCAGAGCCTGCTTCGCTCGAGACCTCTGAAGTCCATTCCAGAAGAGGCTGTTCTCAATCATTCTCGGTCACAGACTGCGTATCT
This sequence comes from Mus pahari, assembly GCF_900095145.1. Classification (NCBI taxonomy): domain Eukaryota; kingdom Metazoa; phylum Chordata; class Mammalia; order Rodentia; family Muridae; genus Mus; species Mus pahari. Next base: position 40,978,400 of record NC_034609.1, on the reverse strand, counting down.
ATATACAAATATTTACTCTGGTTTCCTACAGAGAAAACTAGCCAGGAAATGCTTTTAGATCCCCCCCACCCCGGACAATTACAGTTCTTTCCCAATTCTTTAAATACTTGGTTAAATATTGATCCAACTGCCTTGCTGGGATTAGAGTCAGCGAGCTAAACTTGTGTGGGAGAGGTGATAAATAGACTACTCCAGGGGAGTGTGCCCACCATTTCGGTAGAAAGTATAGATGTATTTTTTCCTGTAAAGAAGCAGCGCCAGGCCTAAGCAGCATTTGATCTGCTACCCACGTCAAGCGGGATGTATGAGCATCCGTTGCTGCTATAACAAACCAGCACCAACCTCGACAATGTCTGTGGGAGAGGTCTTACTTTGCTCCTCAGACCAGCAGCCCCCTCAGAGCAGCTCTGGTCTCCTTGGTGCTCTCGGTTGTACAGCCACAGACGATTTGAATAGACTTCCCACCTTTCCAGCTCAGCTCCTGCTGGCTGGTAGAGAGATCCACAGCAGTAGCAGAGATTGCGGACTCCAGTCTGATAGCTCCAGATAGCTAGGATCCCTTTTGGAGAGAAGAGGCTAGTGACTGGCTCCCTATTCCTCCCTCCACGATCACTGCTTCAAAGCAAGAAACCAGTTGCCATGGACCTTTCCGAGATAACTTTTGGTATCACTTTTGCCAAGAACTCCACCAAGTTGATGTCATAAGGAGTGTTGACTCCCATGAATATGTAGAACTATGAGTTTTCTTTTCTTTTCTTTTCTTTTCTTTTTTTCTTTTCTTTTCTTAAAAAAAAAAAAAAGAATAGGGCTGGTGAGATGGCTCAGTGGGTAAGAGCATCCGACTGCTCTTCCGAAGGTCTGGAGTTCAAATCCCAGCAACCACA
>NC_034609.1:40962670-40977456 GCF_900095145.1 Mus pahari | reverse complement strand
AAAAAAAAAAAAGAATAGCTTTCATTTACTTGAATATGTATATGCCCATGTGAATTTCTACGCACCTCATACATGCAAGAGCCTTCAGAGATAAGAAGAGGGTATCAAATCCTCTAGGGCTGGAGTTGCAGGGGGCAGCGACCCGCCCTGTGGATCCTGGAAGTCAAATTCAGGTCTTATACAAGAGCGGTAAGTGCTCTAACCATGGCGCAACGTCCCCAGCCCCACACACAAGCGTGTGTGCCTACGGAAGCCAGAGCTCAGCACTAAGTGTCTTTCTTGCTTTCTCACCACCTTACTTTTTCAGACACAGTCTCCTTGAATCTGGAGCTCGCTCGTTCATCTAGGATGACTAGCCAATGAGCTTCAGGTATCAGCCTCTCTCTCTCTCTCTCTCTCTCTCTCTCTCTCTCTCTCTCTCTCTGTACATGGTGCCACAGCTGGCTACTGAGAATCCAGATGCAGACTTTATAGAATAGGCTATTTCCCTCGCCCTACGCTCTTTTGTTTTTCCTCTCAATAGTCTTTACCATATTACAAAATTCTCCATGATGGTCCCAGACATTCATTCTTCTTTGTGACTTCTGCTGAATTCTTTTGTTCCTTATCAATACATTATGGATGAAATTTTGTGCCATTTTCAGGAAAACCCCTATATGCCGATCCCATGGCTTTCCGTGTCGTGGAGCATTTACAGAGACTATTAAGATGAAACAGCACAGACAGATGTTAGGAAGGCAAGCTTGGGAGGCCCCCAGTCCATCTGATTCCAAACACAATGACCTGGTACTGAGGCTAAGAAAATGTAATGGTAAAGCGAGATGCAACTCCAGGCCACTGGAGGTTGCCAATAGGAGGGAGATAATGTGGCTCATCTTAACACTCTGGAAAGCTATGAAGACAGTAAGAACTTCTGGCCATCAGGGTGTCAAAGCCAAGCCCAAGGCACACAGGAGAGCAGCCTACAGGGTTGTGAGTTCTTTTTTTAAAAAGATTTTAAATTGTGTACATGTATATGGACATGTGGACCAGAAGGGAATGTCAGGTCCCCCTGGAGCTAGAGTTACAGCTGGGTGTGAGCCGCCCTACATGGGTGCTGGGAACCAAACTCTAGTCCTCTTCAAGAGCAGTAAAGGTCTGTAACCACTGAGCCATCTCTTCTGTCCCCATTACAAGTTTTTAAGCTTCCCCATCTGGACTCCATTTTCACTCATTTACAAGTTGGCATGTCTTTTTTTTTCCTTTGGGTGTATGTGCACATGTGTACACACTTTCCTGTGTCTGCAGGAATTCCTGGGTGCACACATTTATGGAGAGCAGAGGATAACCTCAAGTGTCATTCTTCAGGTGAATAACTTGTGTGTGTGTGTGTGTGTGTGTGTGTGTGTGTGTGTGTGTGTGTGTGCAAGAGACAGGATTTCTCCCTGTCCTGGAACTGATCAAGTAGAGTGTGTTAGCTATCCAACAAGCCCTGGGGCTCCATCTGTCCTCCTCCCCAGTGCTGGGGTTATAAGGGCAATGCCACTTGCCACCACATCTAGCTCTTTCATGTAGATTCTGAAGATTGACCGTATGTCTTCATGACCATAAGCCAAGCATGTGACATACTAAGCCCACCTCGCCAGGCCCTTGTTTTGATCTTGAACCATTATTGTACTCAAGCTGACTGTAGAGGCAATTAAGTTCCAGGTGAGCTCATTATCCTCCTTCCTCAGCCTCTCTGGTGGAAGGAAGCGGGCAGGCACAACAAGGCCTGACTGTATTTGTCCACCTATTTATTGATGCTACTTCCTGCCTGGTACTCAGTCTACAGCACATGCATGGTGTTAGAGAGCACTTAAACCCTTATGAACGAAGGGACTGCCTGAAGCAAGAACGGAGACAGGAAAGAGAAACGCAGGCACATCATCGGTGTGCCAAGGAGAAGGCAACGCTCAGCCATATCAGGAACGCAGAGGGCACCCTGGGAGTGGGAGGGGTGAGGTTTCCAAAGTGTCTGCAGGTATAAAGGCCAAGTTGTTCAGAATGAAGACAAAGGCCAAGTGTTGCCTGTTGTGTCAGGCTGGGAAAATGGCTTAGCCTTGAAAGTGCTCACTGTGCAAGCATGAGGAGCCGAGTTCAAACCCAGCCCCCTCAATTTAACAAAAGAAGGAGCGGGGAGAATGATAGCATATCCCTCAGTGCTAGGAAGGTAGAGGCAAAACCATCCTTAGACTTTGTTACCTAGCCAGTCTAGCTAAGTCAGTGACTTTAGGTTCAATGACAAATCCTGTCGCCCACCCCACAAAAATAGGTAGAAAATACCTCCAGCCTCTGTTTTATTTGTACACACATGAGTACACACACACACACACACACACACACACACACACACACACATCACTATCAGAAACCTAGCTGCACTTTTTCATTTTACAAACTTGACTTAGCACCAGTCTCAGAAGGAGGGAACTATTTCCTTCTCATCCATGCAGAAACCTGAGAAAGAACTCCAGAAAGTCTCCCAAAGCTGAGGTAGGCCTGGGGAACTCCTAGTAAAAAATGTCTATGGGAGAGGGCAAGGTGTGATGGCCCGGTCAGAGGCTGTTGCTTATGGAAAACGAGACGGCCGGGTTGTTGACAAATCTTGGCCCCAACCAAGAAAGGTAAGGACAACATCACGGTTCAACCCTAGCGGATGGACTCAGGGTGACCAGGGTGCACACAGAGTGACGTTCTTCACTCTTTCGGCTTACAGGAAATAGCAGTGTGTGCTATGCTCAGAGAGGGCCAAAGGCAGGCTTCCCACAGCACCCAGTGACCTGGACCGTGAACCTCGCTGTCCTACGTGTTGGAAACTCTCCAATGATGAACACAGTAATTAACAGAAAGTGGAGAAGCACTTTCGCATGAGAGAACTTGAAAGGAGAGGAAGGTCAGCTGACTCTGAATACACAGGTTGACTCACTGCGACCCAGCCCTGCTTTTGTGCGCCTTGCTCTCTTGGGCAGCCCTCAACGAATGCAGGTACACATCTTGTGACAGGGGCCCGGTGGCCGCGTGCCAACAGGTTGACTCGCCTCCAAGGCTGCTGACGTTCACCAGCCTCCCCTTGGACTTTCTAAGCAGAGGCAGAAACGCCTTGGTGACTTCCACGGTTCCGAAGAAGTTCACGGCCATGCATTTTCTGTAGATGGTCATGGGTATGAGTTCCCCGTCGATGGGTAAGTGGAAGACCCCGGCGTTGTTGACCACGGCCCACAGTCCTGGGGACAGACCAGAAGAGAAGCATCTGTGACGATGGGAGAAGCTAGGACATGTGGATAGCTTCACACACCGAGGTCTGGAGCCACCAAAACCTCTTTGAAAAGTAGATTTCAGGCAGTATACAAACTTTCCAAACTTGGTCTCTCTTCCCATGTACGCAAACCACCCCCATGGTGGGGCAACTCGAAGAGAACAAACATCTATAGTATTAAACAATGCTTTTGGAGATCCTGTACTTTTAAAGTTTGTTTATTCTGTGTGGGAGGGAAGAACATGCATGCCACGGTATGTATATCCAGGTCAGAGGACATCTTATAGGAGCTGATCATTCCCTTCCACCTTGTGGATGGTATTGACGGCGCTCAGATCATCAGCCTTGCCTGCAGCCACCATTATTCACTGAGATAACCTGGCAGTCCAGTTCTTCTCTTGCCTGGTAACCCTTTCCTATAGAAAGGAAGCCGGATAGTCACTATTTATGGGAACCACTGGGACTGCAGGATGAGAGTCATAGTGCCACATGCCATGTGTTAAACCAGCAGCTTTCAACTTGTGGGTCTTGACTCCCACGGGGGTCATGCATCAAATATCCTAGACATCAGTTTTTGTTTGCATTGTTATTCATAACAGTAGCCAAATTACAGTTATGAAGTAGCAATGAAATAATTTTCTGGTTAGGGTTCACCACAACACAAGAAACAGTATTAAAATGTCTCAGCCTTAGGGAGATTGAGAACCACTGTCTTAAAGTTTCAAAGCCTATTTCCTCCCCCAAGGAGTACGGAAAGACATCATTAACACACTTCAGGATGACATGTCTGCATCCTTCCCTCATCTCTAAAAGCCTAGCAACAAGAAGGAAAATCCCAACAGCAGGGTGACTGTGATGTCCTAACACCATGACCCCTACTTCCTGGCTTGGGCAGTATGTCACCCTGATGAACATCAGAATCATAGCATAGCTGGTTCAGACATACTCCTGGCCCACCCACCAGGAATTCTGAGTGGTCATGAAGCAGGGATCTGAGCATCTGCCTTTCCAAGTCCCAAGAGATGTGATGCTGGAGTTCTGTACCATCATTGGAGGACCCCTACCCCCAGCAGTCCTGTCTAGTTCTCTGGGTACATTAGCATCTTCTGGCTCAGACTGCTCTCCCAGGCTATTTGATCAACCTGTGGGTGGGGAAGAGAAGGACCCAAAGACGAGCAGTGTTTAAACTCTGTCAAGAAGAGTACATTTGGGAACTGCCCCTTAAGGAAGGGGTGGGAATGAATGAATACAGTAGTTCTAAGACAGGCAAGACAGGAGATAGTTTAGCATGGGAATTCCATTAGCTCTGTGTTATTTACACCTCCCCTCTTGTAACAATGAGCTCTGAAGCCTAGTTTCTTCATCTGCATATATTATACACACACACGCACACACATTTCCAAACAGTACACCTAGCAACTTCAGAAACCCTCCACCTGCACAGTGTGACATGTAGTCTCATTGCCCAAGCTCAAGCAGTGTAAGCTTCCCCACCCTGGCAATAATCATATTTACACAGTTTCTATTCATGCACATTCCCACCACATCCAGGTACGAAGAATGGAAGGGCTGATTCAGCCCAAACTGGGACTGGGTGTGCATGCAGTAATCTTTTAGGAAGAATCCCCTATTTATCACCTTACGCTTAATTACAATTGGGTGTGTTTATGGTTAAATGTCAGATGCATTATGGGAAGGAACATGTGCAGTACTGAAGTGGTTATATAACTTGACCAACCAATCAAAATAGAGACGTACCCACATCGTGTTATTTATTAACCAACCCTTCCGTTCACTTAGGCCTCTTAAAGAGATATCAAGCCGTAGCCTAGGGCCTGTGAATACTTTCACTCATGTGGTCCACGGTCAGTCTTGATGGTGTATCCCTCTGAAACCTGAGCTATCTCTCTGTTCCCAATAAAATTAGTTTGACTCTGAAAATTCGGTTGAGCTTTTATTTTCCATTCTTTGGATAAGAGCTGAGAAACACCCAGGTCAGACCCATCAGCCCAGTAACAATCCCATAAGGATTTGAAGAGTGGAGTTCTGGAGAACCAGTGGAACCTAGGAGGAACAGGGGTGACAGGACCTGGGGGGGAGGCTGCTGAGATTTAAACAGACACTCTAGCTTCATGGAATTCCAGCATGGCTTGGGCAGTAGATCCCAAAGTGTGGTTCACCCCTCACCCTCAGCAGTGCTGGCATCTCAGAACTTGTTAGAAATGCACACTTGGAGGCTAGGGATGTGGCTGGATGGGTAGAGCGCTCAGTGAGCATGCGCAGAGCCCTGGGCTCAATCCTCGGTACTTCATAAACCACATAGGGAAGTGTACATCTACAATTCTGATACTTGGGAGGTGGAGGCAGGAGAACCAGAAATTCAATCCCATCCTTGTCTGTACAGAAAGTTTGAGGCCAGTCTGGGATATATAAGACCCCACAACTATAAAATGAAACTAAGAAAGGAGAGAGAGAGAGAGAGAGAGAGAGAGAGAGAGAGAGAGAGAGAACTTATGTGTGTTTGAGAAAGAGAGACTGAGAGGCAGAGATGGACAGAGGAGGGAGGGAGGGAGGGAGGGAGGGAGGGAGGGAGGGAGGGAGGCTTTGTGCACTGTGTGAAAAGGGTGTCAGACTCCCTGGAACTGGAGTTACAACTGGCTTTGAGCCACTACGTGGTGCTGGAAACCATTTCCAAGTTATCTGGAACAGCAGCAAGTGCTCTCAACCACTGGGCCTATCTCTGGACCCAGACTTTAATTTTTAAGGGATCTTGCAGTTTCAATAGCGAATATCTTGGTGCTGGGCTGAAAGGTCAGTTTCCACATTTAAAGATGCACGAAGCAGGGGAGACATACTTTAGCTGGCTTTGGTGACTCTTGACTGTGACCCCAGCACTCTGGAGGCAGCGGGGTTGTGAATTTGAAGCCAGCCTAGGGTGCATAGTGAGAGCCTGTCTCCCAACGCCCCTTTTGACTTTTGTAAGAACCCAGATGAGCATTTTCTTGCTGTGGCCGGAAGGGATTCACTTTCCGTGTCTTTCCCTGATTTCCTTTTCACTCTTTATTAGACATTTTTTTCTCACATAATATATCCTCATTACAATTTTCCCTCCTTCCCCTCTTCTCAGTTCCTCCCCCCTTCCCCTCCCATGCAAATCCACTCCTTTTCTGTCTCTCATTAGAAAACATACTCTAAGGAATAATAAAATAAAACAGACTGTATAACAAAGTAATAAGAGAAAATAAAAACTGACACATTCGAATTGGCAAAAACAGACAGGAGGAAAAGAGCCCGAGAGAAGGCACAAGAAATGGAGACCCACTCATTCACACACTTAGGAACCCCATAAAATACGAACTTGGAAGCCATCATATAAATAAGTACACGGCTGGTGTCTTCAGACACACAAGAAGAGGGTGTCAGATCTCATGACGTGTGGTTGTGAATCACCACGTGGTTGCTAGGATTTGAACTCAGGGCCTTCGGAAGAGCAGGCAGTCAACGTGAAGCCTGAGAGAATGTTCTAGAACAGGTATTGTCTGACTGTTCTCTGTCGAGAGTTCTTGTGGTCTGGATATGAACTGACCCTCCAAGGACTCATTTGGTTCCCCAGTGCAACATTTAGAAGTGGGTCTTTACAGAAACAATTGTATCATGAGGAGGGTCTGACTAACCGACTAACGGGTTAATAACTATACAGACTACTGGGGACAGAGTAGGCACTGTGGACGGGTGCCGCCTTGTTAGGAGTGATCACCTCTCTCTCTCCCTCCCTCTCTCTCTCTCTCACTCTCCCTCTCTCCCTCCCCCTCTTTCCTATTCCTGTCCACCATAGGCACTTTGGAAGGTGTGGCCTTGTTAGAAGGGACCACCTCTCTCCCCACCCCTTCCGTCCCCCTCCCTCCTATTCCTGTCCACCATAAAGTGAGCAGCTTTGACCTACTTCATGTTCCCTGCCTCATCATGGCCCAGCAGCAATGAAACTGTGAGCCCAATAAATCTTCCCTTAAACTGTTCCTCTCTGGCATTTGCCGCAATGACAAAGTTCAGAGTATAAAGGCCAAACGCTTTACCTCTTGTAAGCCCTTGGGCTTTGCCTCTGCCATCATGGCACCAGTGAGTATAGGGGTAAAGGCTGTGTGAAAGGAAAAAGGAGAGGCCACGTTCATGTGACCTTCTAATTATGGGCCTTGACGTTTGAATGGCATGTAATTTTCATGTTCAAGGGCCATTCGTCATTCATGGGTCAATGAGCCAACCAGAGCAGGTGGCACATCATGATGACAGCCTCTATTGTCTCTTTGTGTTTGGAGGTCCCATCTTCTGGATCTTCATAAAATATGTAATAGGTGACTGGAGAGTATTGTGCCATCAACAGAACTTACTGCTAATATCTAACCATGTCCTGATACCTTTAACCTACCAGAGAATTCTAAACTGGCCAATAAGCCCATCACACCAGTGGGTCTTAGCTTGGCACTAATTAACATCAGTTAGCAATGATCAATAGGTTAACAGGAAATCAACAATATGGTCACCAGTTCTCCAGGAGACCTGCTGGTTTAATCTACAGATTCTAGATGATTCTTTTGTGGTGATCCTGTGGCTCCGTTTCTCTTTAAGACAGAAGCTGGAGAAACCTGGAGTGTGCAGGCAGGGCAGGCTGCTTGTCCTGGCCTAGGGGACAGCTATCTCTCAGGATGCTAACTGCAAAATGACAGGAACTCATAACATGAAAACTGAGCTCCCGTATCCTTTCGTGCCTGGGTACCACTACAGCATTTCTGTGTCTAGAACTCACCGCTCCATCACGACAGATGGTCAGTGCTTCTCTCTAGGATCTCACAAAAGGACTCTGCATCCCATGTCCCCTTCTGTAAGGCATCACTAAGTCAGACTTATGAGTGACATGTGAGGCCTATTGGGTGGTCAGAGATCGGGCTGGGAAGACGTTCTAGAATATGCTGGCTCGGGGGATGGAGAGAGGGCTCAGGGTTAGAAGAGCTTACTCCTGTCAGAGGACTAGAATTTGGGTTCAAGCACCCAGGCCAGGAGGTTCATGACTGCCTGTAACTCCAGCTCCAAGAGATCTGATGCCTTCTTCTGACCTCTGTGTTCTCCCCTCTCTTTCTGTCGCTCTCTGTTTCTATCTGTCTCTCTCTGTGTCTGTCTGTCTGTCTTTCTCTCTCTCTCTCTCTCTCTCTCTCTCTCTCTCTCTCTCTCTGTCGGTCTCTGTTTCTATCTGTCTCTGTGTCTGCCCACCTGCCTGTCTGTCTGTCTGTCTGTCTGTCTGTCTGTCTGTCTGTCTGTCTGTCTGTCTCTCTCTCTCTCTCTCTCTCCTCTCTCTCTGTCGGTCTCTGTTTCTATCTGTCTCTGTGTCTGCCCGCCTGTCTGTCTGTCTGTCTGTCTGTCTGTCTGTCTCTCTCTCTCTCTCTCTCTCTCACACACACACACACACACACACACACACACACACACACTCCTTTTATAAAAAGAAAACGACGACAACACCATTGCTATGCTGGTTGAGAAACGATTCCCAAATAACTAACAACCTCCTGTTTCTTCTCATCTGTGCAGTGATTCTGCACACGTGGGCCGTGACCGGTTTCACAGGGATCGCTTATCGGATGTTCACATTAAGACTCATAACAGTGGTGAAATTACAGCTATGAAGTCACAACGAAAATAATTTTCTGGTGGCGATGGCGGAGGTTTACTACCATGGGAAAAACTGTATTAAAGGGTCGCGGCATTGGGACCGTTGAGAACCACTGCATTTATGAGTAAGTAACTCACTGTTCTAAATGCTGAACTGGGGGAAAGAGGGGACAGTACCGAGCACCTCTCACCTTGTTCCAGACTCTTTTACTTTCTTCCTATAAGCTACAAAACAAGGCTGGCACTGGGGGGAGGGGGGTGGGGGGAGGGAGATAACAAGGTCAGCTCCGAACTCGAACTCGGGGAGGTTGAACCTCCGGGATCCCAGTGGAAATGTTTGGAAGACAATTCTGTGTGTTTAGGTCCTGATCTAAGGAAGAATTTTGCCAGGTGGGCTGCATAGCTTTGGAAGGAATTAGCGTAAATTAGTTTTTCAACCCTGACCAAACATTAACATCACCTAGGGAGCTTTAAAAACTAAAAGCTGCTGATGGGGCTGGGGAGATAGGGTGTTGGTTAAGCTGCTTAGTGCATACGTGTAAGGACCTGAATTTGGCTCACCAACACCCACAAAAGCCGTGCTGTAATGACAGCACTAACGGCTTAGCGGAGAAAAGGAGAGGGATCCCAGGGGATTGCTAGCCAACCAGACTGGCCAAAACAACACGCTCTGTGTCAAAAACAGAAGATGGAGTGTGATAGAAGACACCTGACTTTGACCTCTGACCTGTATATACACGCGCGCACACACACACACACACACACACACACACACACTGCTGTGCCTCAGAGACTCTCCTTAAGTAAGCTGCAATAATAAAACTTTGGGCTGGAGGCACCCAGACATGGCCACCCCCTGGCCATGCACTTGGAATCTCAGAAGGGTCTCATCCTTGTTTAGCCCCTCCATGGCACCATCTCAAATATCCGAATCAGTTCTTCAATGGGGAGGTTCTTACTTTCACCTCACGTTGGGTTCCACAGGGTATGTGCCACGCTCTGGGCTCAAGCCTGGATTTTATCAAGCCCTCCCCCAGTGTGAGGGGACTGAGAGCCTTTGGCATAAGGATAGAGCGGTCTGACCCGGGGGTTGGGGAGTGAATATCGGCAGGTGGAGCCAATTGGGAAGATTCCGATTTGATGGGGAGAAAGAGAAAGAGACCTATCCAGGAAGCAGAGGTAACAAAGAGAAGGCTGGGGAGCCAAAGAGAGGCTGGGAACCCCAAATTTGAGCAGGGGATGTCCTTTTGGAACAGCCCAGAGAAGAGAGGGTCTTTGCTTTCTAAGAAGATACTGGTAGCTTTGACCAGAGCAGGTAAGGAGGTACGGTGAGAATCAACGTTGGTGCATGAAGAAGTGGAAACAAGTGGAGACTTGGCCTCAGAGGCTTGGCCACAAATGGGGGTGAGAAGGCTAGAACCTAAAAAGGGCACATGGCCCTGTGGCTACGAGCTAAGCTTCGAAAGACGAAGGCATGCTGATATTGCTGGAGGAAGGTAAAGATCAGGGGACTGGGAGGGTGATGAGAGGGTGACCAGGAAGAAACAGGAGAGAAGGTGACAGACAGCACCACAAGGGGATGACGGGGATGATGGGGGTGACGGTTCCGTTGGTAAAGTGCTTGAACCTGAGTTCGATCCGCCAAAATCCACCTCTTCAAAAGCCTGATACCATGCACACACTCAGAATCCCCTGCCTGGGGGAGGCAGATAAATCCCTGGCGCTGGCTGGCCAACCAACGTTGCCTAACTGGCAAGCTCAAAAAGACAAGCTGTGTGGTGCATTTGAAACAACAGTCAAGGTTGTCTCCTGGTCTACGTGCACGCACATGCATGTGCACGCTCGTACATGTGAGTCCCGTTCATTCTGTGACGAGGAGACCTAAATCTGAGTTGCTCCAAACACCTTTGTGTCTTACAGGCTCTGATGCGCGGGCGGCAGGGGCTCAATGCGAGTGCTCCCTGTGGAGGTCAGCAGCCATAGTCATCGGAAGCTGTGATATGAGGTGGACTTTGGTGAGTAGGGAGAGGAGGGATCAAGGAAGTCGGTACCTTTGTCTTGCATCTTCTCTGTGACTTTGCTGTGAGCATCTTTTATCTGCTCTGGCTTGGTGACATCCATTTGGAGCACAGAAAGGCGCTCAGAGCAGTGTTTTCTCAGTTCCTCCGCTCCCGGGCCCTCTTTATCCAGCACTCCAGCGAACACTGTGAAACCCAGCTTGTCCAGGTTCTTGGCCAAACCGTGACCGAAACCGGAATCAGCACCTGAAAGAGTCGAGGACAACAGGGTGAGTTCAAACCAGTGCGATAGGCAAGAGATTGCTTCATGAGGATAACGTCACAGGATGTTTATGATGGTCTCTGCTCCCTGAAGAGAGGGAGCCTGGGAAGGTTTTTATTTATTTATTTATTTATTTTTTGGCTATTAAGAAACAGCTGGGGAGGTTAAGACAAACAACTAACTCTATGTAAAGAAAGAAGAGGTGTTGGCAGAAAATTTAGTGAGCATACATGGAAAGGGGCTGGAGGATGGTGGTTCAGGGGTAACAGGCAAAAAAATGAATGTGGCAAGGAAAACCATTATGTGTATGAGTGTGTATGTATATGTGTATGTGTATGCATATACACATATGTATGTGTGTATATATGTATGTGTGTATATATAAATATGTATATATATACACGCATACATACATACTTGCATGCCAAGTAAAGGACCTCGAGGTGTTGACCTTGACCACATGTTCTCAGGACAGAGAATGACCTTGAAGCCGTCCTCACAAGCTTGGGACCTACCTAGACCAGGAAAGGTCCCAGGGAGAGCCCGGCCTTCAGCAGGAGTGAATTATAAACTGTGAAGATGCCATGACAAACTCTGCTTAAGGCCTGGGACCCTGGAAACTAGGCAGGGGGAAGAAATCCTCCTGCCCCACCTGCTCTGGGAAGTGACTCATGACTGTGGTTCTCCTTCCAGCTGGGAGTGGTGTCCCAGAGCTGTGACCGTAGTTTCTTGGAAGGCTGAGACAGGAGGATTGCAAATTCAAGGCCTGCCTGGGTAACTCCCTGTCTCAAAAATAAGATATTGAAAAATTAAAAGTCAATTTTAAATGGCTGGGGAGAGAGGCTAATAGTAGTGCCAGTGGACGCTAGGAAGAGTAAGTCTCAACAGGGATGTTTCCTCCATCAGACTGGACCATGGGTGTGTCTGAGGGGTGTTTTCTCCATTAGTGGGTGCCATTCATGCGGAAGGACCCAGACCACTGTGGGTAGTGTCGCCTCTGCACGGAGGGTCTTGGGTTGGATAGAAAAGCAGGCTGAGCAAGATGTATGTAGCAAGCAAGCCAGTAAGCAGCACTCCTCCATAGCCTTGACCTCAGTGCCTGCCCCAGGCTCCTGTGTTGAGTTCTTGCCCTGACAGCCCTTGATAAGGAGCTGTGACCTGGAAGTGTAAACCAAGTAAATCCTTTCTTCCCCAGGTTTCTTTTGTCGGTGCGAAAAAGCCAACTATGATAACCCAGTAGCCCCCTCCAAAAAAGAAGGAATCCCCTTCCCCATACGGGTGTGATGAGACTGCCGAGAGCCTCCTTTATTCACCTAAGACAGTCAGACCCAGAGCCTCCGAATCCCTTCCGCGCCTCCTTATTAATTAACTGACATGCTTGTCCCACTGATAAGCTGCAGCAAAATATACCCAACGTTGGTAAAGGTTCTGCCCTTTCCTTGGGTCCTGGTATACCTACTTCATCTGAGCTACCAGGTTGCCCCTTATGACCCATCCTTGAGACACATGCAGGCCACCTGAACAACGTGTGCTCCCTTCTACAACTGTCCCTGCCTGATCCGGATGTCCCTTGCGATAGCCGTGTAGAATGGCTTCTCCCACGTACAAAGGCTCCTGTGAATTGGCCACTGCATTTTTTAAAAATTGTAGGGGAAAAAAAATGTATGGTCGTGTGTGTCATAGCATGCATGTGGAGGTCAAGAGACCACTTTGTAAAAATCACCTCCCCCTTCTGCCTTGACTGGGGTTCCTGGGTTTGAACTGGGGTTTCCTGGCTGGCACTACAAACACCTTTACCCACTGAGCCATATTACTGACCCAACTGGCCAGTGAAAGACAAAAAGCTCTGTGTGTGAGAGACCACTATGCTCAGCTGTGATGAAGTTTAGCACTGAGGCCAGGTGCTTGCCTGCCCTTCCCCTCCTGCCTGGGTAGGGTTCTCAGTGGAAGCTTCCAGAGCTGCCGAATGGGCCTAAGAGAGAGGTTGGATAGACTAATGTCTGTGAAGTGCTTATACAGTGCTGAGTTTAAGCTCTGGAAGTCTGTTTTTAAAAATAAGTTGGACTGAGCCAGGTTGTGGTGGTGCACACCTTTAATCCCAGCACTCCAAAGGCAGAAGTGGGGTGAATCTCTGTGAGTTCAAGGACACCCTGGTCTACAGAGTGAGTGAGTTCCAGAACAGCCAGAGCTACCTGACTCCTTACAGACACAGAAACCCTGTCTCTAAAAACAAAACAAAATGTTGAACATGGCGGCACAAGGCTGTGACCTGAGCTGAGTCAGGAGGATTGCTATGAGTTCCAGGTCAGTCTTTGGCTACATAATGAGTCTCAGGCTGAACTGAGCTACAGAGAAAAAGCCCTGTCTTAAAATGCCTACAAAGAACTACAGCCAACTAAGGGATGCTGAGAGCAAGAGAAATCACGTTCCCTGGGAGAACAGAAAATATTATGCAAGCTTAACCCTGAAGGCAGATACACACAAGTAACATTCTCAGAGTGAGGAGGCTCTACTTAGGTACTTAGGAACATACAAACATGCATGCATACATACATACATGCATACATACATACATACATACATACAACAATTAAAGCAAAACTGGTCGTAAACTTGTAAGAGAGCAAGGAAGGTTCATGGGAAGGGTTGGATGGAGGAAAAGGAAGCAGAAAATGTAGTTCTATTATGTCCCGGCTGCTTTTGTGTCAACTTGACACAAGCTAGAGTCATCAGAGAGGAAGGAGCCTCCCTCGAGGAAAAGCCTCCATGAGATCCAGCTGTGAGGCCTTTTCTCAACTAGTGATCAGTGGGGGAGGGCCCAGCCTTTTGTGGGTGGGGCCATCCCTGGGCTGGTGGTCCTGGGTCCTATGAGAAAGCAGGCTGAGGAAGCCATTGGGGAGCAAGCCAGCAAGCAGCACCCCTCCGTGGCCTCAGCATCAGCTCCTGCCTCCAGGGTCCTGCCCTGTGTGAGTTCCTGTCCTGACTTCCTTTAATAATGGACAGTGATGCGACTCTGACGTCCACAGATGAACCCCGTGGAGAGTGTACCAAGCCATCTGGAGCCTCCACTTCCTCGTGGGGGAAAATAAGGTTCTAGTCAGGCCTCTCCTAGGCTGACCTGAGCAATCAGGGGCCCAGCGCTGCTCAGAAGTCCTAGCATGTCCTAAGTGACATGCTCTGGCCCTCACAGTAGTGGACACCCTGCTGTGCTGACCTCACAGTGAGAATGCGCTGATACCCATCTGGACGGTGGCCCAGAAGCCATGCGGAGGTCAGCCGACCTTAGGAGAGCAGGAAGCTGGGAAGCTGAGATGAGATAACCTCTCTATGCTCCCGAGTCAAGCCAGTCCAGGAAGGCCCAGGGTTTCCTCAGAGCCCTGTACAATGGGGCAGACGGTGTACAAAGACTGCTCCGAACAGTCTTTCCTAAGCAAGATCACAGTATGATTGCCAGGTGCCGTGGGCATCACTGACGGCCATCCTGGGTGTGTGAGGATTCCCATGTTGAAGGAAGAAAAGAAAGAAGGGAGAGAGGGAGAGACAGAGAAGGTAGGGAAAGGGAAGGAGA
>NC_034609.1:40958343-40962453 GCF_900095145.1 Mus pahari | reverse complement strand
AAGAGAGGGACAGGGAGGGAAGGGAAGGGAAAGGAGGGGAGGGGAGGGGAGGGAAGGGGGAAAGGGGAAAGGGGAAACTGACATGCCAGAGGGAAACATGGAAATGGTCAGGAATCTTTAAGAATTAAGAGTTGTATGGTGGAAGAGCTGTCTAGTGACACAGATCTGTTACTCCAGCTCCTGTGGAGACTAGGGCAGGAAGACAGAAAGGACCAGACCTCTGGGGTGCAGAGCCAGCTCAACACAAGCGTGGGCAATTCAGTGAGAGTCTGTCTAAAAGGAAGGAGGGAGCGAGGGAGGGAGGGAGGGAGCGAGGGAGGCTGAGGCTATTGCTCAGTGGTAGAGCACATGTCTAGCATGCTCCAGGTCCTAGTTCAATGCCCAGAACAGGGAAAGAAGGGTGTGTGTGTGTGTGTGTGTGTGCATATGTGTATGTGCATGTGTGTGTGCATGTGTGCGTGCATGTGTGCGTGCATGTGCGTGTGTGTGTGTGTGTGTGTGTGTGTGTGTGTGTGTGTGTGTAAAGCTTTACAAGCATGAAGTGTCAATCACCTAAGATGAACCTGTCCCATCCTGGGTGTTTCCTTCTTAGGCACCTCTGCTCTCTGCCGTTTCATTCCCTACATGATCAAAACAGACTGTGTGCACCTATGAGATCCTCAGTGGAAAATAACACCTCATTAGCTCACTGTTCCTCCAAAAGCTTGTAAGAGTCAAAAGTGGCAACACACACATAGACACACCACACACACTTAACACACTTACAAGCAAACATAGATACATACACATACATGCTTACATACAAGCACACATGCTCACACGCATATACCACATACATACACACACTCACAGACACACACACATGCTCTCACACACAAATATACACACATCACACACAATTGCACACACACAAGCACCATGCAAATATTGTGACGGTTTGTATATTCTTGAGCCAGGGAGTGGCACCATTTAGAGGTGTGGCCTTGTTGGAATAAGTGTGACCTGGTTGGAGTAGGTGTGTCACTAGGGTGTGGCCTTAAGATCCTCACCCTAGTTGCCTGGAAGTCAGTCTTCCACTAGCAGCCTTTGGATGCAGATGTAGAACTCTCAGCTCTGCCTGTGCCATGCCTGCCTGGATGCTGCCATGCTCCCACCTTGATGGTAATGAACTGAATGTCTAACCCTGTAAGCCAGCCCCAAGTAAATGTTTTTTATAAGACTTGCCTTGGTCATGGTATCTGTTCACAGCAGTAAAACCCTAAGACACATATACACAGTCACATACATATACACACACTCACACACAGACACGTACACACATGCTTACAGACGTACACATGCTCACACACACACATACTACACACCACACACATATATACACACTCACCCACATACACCACACACACATGCTCTTGAATGCACACACATATACACATTCACACAACACACCAAGCACACATACCACTCACACTCACACACAGACACAGGGCACATACACACATCACATACACATATACCACACATATATCCACACACCACACATTATACACACAGATACACATGCTCACACACAGACACACACATGCTCTCACAGCCATACATATAAACACACACACATATGTTCACACATACACATACCACATACATACACTCACACACACAAATACATAGACATACATGCTCTCTCACACATACATAACCACACACCTATACACACTCACACACATATATATGCATACACTCATACACAGAGACACATACATACACATACTTTCATACACACACTCACATACACACATGCACCACACACACACATGGATCTGTTCATCTCTACCTTCCATTTTGAAGTAATTTTCATACGTTCTTTAATTGTCTTATGTGCTCTCAGAATGCCTTGACATGGTGGTGTTTGTCATCAAGATGGTGAAGAGTTTTAGCCCTATCTTTGTTCTGTAATGTACACATTTAGTTCGTTCACACAGTCCAAGGTTTTTCTTATATAGGTTGAAAATTAAAGAATATTGCCAACATTTTCCCCAGCCCTGACTTACTTTTATTTTATATTTTTTAAAATAGACTTTAATTAAAACATAATTACATCCCCTTCTCCTTCCCCTTCCTCCCTCTGGCCTCCTCTCACGTCCCATCCCTCCAGCTCCTTCCGTGTTTCCCCTCCCTCTCAGGGATCAATCCCTAATGATCTGTCCAATACCAAATGGCCAGGTAACACTTGTTATTAAGTCTTTGAGAATTTTATATGATTTTGATTCTGTTCACCCTTCCCCATTCCTTCCAGATCCACTCTCCCTCCTGGACTACCCACCTCCTGCCCTTCTTTATTTTAACCCAGCAAAGTCTCATCCATGCTGCCCATGCACTGTTGGGTGAGGACCATCCACTGAAGCACAGTTGACCCATTGAGCCGCACCCTTAAGGAAAACTGACTCTTCCTCTCTTGGCATCTGTAATTGCCAGTAACTTCTCTGAGTGTGGGAGTTGTCCCCTCCTGTCCTCTCTGTGTGGGATTGTGTGCTTTCTGGGGTATACTTTTATCCCATAGGTTAAACTATAGCTTGTAAAATGGTGAAAGAGCAAAACAGAACAATTTCAATCCTGCTGTTTACCCAAGGTCACATTGTTCTTCACCTTAACTTCAGTCCCTTGGCTGTTTCTGAAGCCTTGCATAAGAGTGGTGTGCACTCTGTTCTGTGGCAGGACACACCTTGCTCAACCTTCTCCTTCATTGTCCGTGTTTTTCCTTCCTGTATCTGACTCACTACATCCCTGACTGTGTCCCTTGAATCTTGTTTGTGGTTTTCTTAATTTAATCTTTGAAAATACACATATACACATACATATACACATGTGCATATACACATGCACATATACACACACACATACCCATATACACTTACACATACATAGACACATGCACGCACACACATATATACATATATATGTATGTATATATATGTATATATATATATATATATATGTCTATACATACCTATGTATGCATCTGACAATAGTAATTGAAGAAAAGTAACTTTGCCTAGCCATAAGTTTGAGTTTAAGAGAGGAAGTGACAGGGACACACAGAAGGAGTTGAGCAGGGAAAGAATTGTGTAAATATAGTATGAACCTAGGAAATTCTCAAGTAGCATATTTTTTTAATGATGGACAAAAGAATTTATCAAGTTTCAAAGTGTATTCCTCCTACTGCCACATGGGGGCGCTGTATGAGCCAGTCAGTACACAACATAGCCCAGCCTGAGGTATGTTAGTAAACTGAACGCTGAGGACTAAGTGTTTAGTTTAACCAAAGGGTACTTGGCACTGGCTTGGGAGTTCTTGGGGCCAGGATGTATGAATGGAATGCATGCAGCTTATGGATATGGAGCTGTGGGGCAAGATGTGTGCTTTTAGGGTCCCTCGGGAACTGCTTCCAAGGACAAGAATTTAAAAGCCTGTATATATAACCCAGGCTGAGCTTTCTGAACAACAACGGTTTCTCATTCGGTTGTCAGATTGTCACAGAGAGCCGGGATATGGTTGGTAAGTGGTTAATGTGCAAGTCTGAGGACCGGAGTTCAATCCCCGGGACCCACATGAAAGAGCCAAGAGTTGCAGCCAGGCATGGCGGCTCACATCCTAATCTCAGCACGTGGGGGATTCGTAGCCAGTTTGGGCTAAATAATGAGTTCTAGGGCCGGCTCACATTTCAGAGTGAGATCCTGTCTCAACAACCAGAAGCCAGGTGAGTTGTGCACACTTCTTACCTTAGCAAGACAGAGGGGGAGCTAGCAAATCCTGGAGCTTTGCTGGCCAGTTGGCCTAGCCTAGTTCCAGGCCAGTAAGAAACCTTTACCAAAAAAAAAGAAAGAAAGAAAGAAAGAAAGAAAGAAAGAAAGAAAGAAAGAAAGAAAGAAAGAAAGAAAGAAAGAAAGAGAAAGAAAAGAAAGCCGAACAGATAGATGGCTCCTATGGCCTCTAAACACAATCACATGCACAGCACACACTTACACACTCCCATACAGACACTCTCTCAAACAGGAGCACATATGAGCTCCCCCCCACCTCTCTCTCTCTCTCTCTCTCTCTCTCTCTCTC
>NC_034609.1:40939851-40958178 GCF_900095145.1 Mus pahari | reverse complement strand
CACACACACACACACACACACACACACACACACACACTGCATATCAACGATGTGCCTCAGTTCATCACAGAAGGGGCCATCATTAGCTGGCCTAAGGAAAAACTCCTTGTGGCAGTCCCCTCAGCTGGGAACAAAGCTCATCCCTCATCACCCACATTTCTGTGGTGTGACCTGCCCTGTGCATGAGCACTTTTGACCTGAGGCCCCTGAAAGGCATTGTCCCCTTTAATGAGGGCACCTCCTGGGAGTTGTTTATGCAGTTGGGAGTCTGTGGGAAATGGACAGGGGAAGGAACTTTCCCCTCCCTTGAGTTTGAGACTTGGGCAATCGACAAGATTGCCACCCTTGGGTGGACACTGCTTGTTCCTCATTATGTAGGTTAAGTGATCCTAAGATGACAGATAAAAACTAAAACACCAGTGAGACTTCCCTGAGGCCCAGACTGGACTCAGCTCTTGCTGACTCTAGACACCCACTTGCCTTGTTTGTGACACTCTGAGGAGATGCTAATAGCTGAACTGATGAGATCGATCGGTGGATAAAGGCTTGCACTACCAAGCCTGAGAACCTGAGTTCCATCCCTGGGGAACCAAGCCTTACAAGTTGTCCTCTGAGCTCCACATAGCAAGGTGGCACACCTCACCTCACGTATACACACACACACACACACACACACACACACACACACACATACACACACACCGTAGCTTAGTGAGTTGCCCTTGAAAACAGCTACAGTTTCATGTCTACTTTGTAATGAAATCAGTAATGGGTTCTTTTCCTGTAGTGTGAACTTTCTGAATAAGTCTCCCATAACCTTCTTATTCCTGTGAGGATACGAGAAGCTGAGATGCCAAAAGAGCAATGTGCACACGGTGGGGATGTGCAAGAGTCAGTGCTGAAACCTGACTGTCTCTTTATGAAGCACGCTCTCCTGGAACACCTTGGGTGGGGTAGAAAGTAGCAACAGAGACCCCAGCTCCCTTCACAAAAGGCTGACACCTGGACACATCTGCAGGGCCAATACGCCCATGCCTGCTCTTTGGAAGGACCAATGCAGTGGGCTTTGTGTATGCGCACAAGCATACTTCCAGACCCGGCATAAAACAAGCAGCTGAAGCCAGCATACCTCTAAAGATGTACTAAAGGGCCATGCCCCTCCCCCATCCCCCCCCCCCCCCCCCAACCCTGCCTCTCCAGCACCCTCAGGACAGGACTTCCACTACTGGGTGTTCTGAGGGATCTTTGGAGGTCAGGAAGAGCACACACACTGCTTGCCCGTGATCCCAGAGCTCTGCAGGCAGCTGCAAGGACGATTGCCACAAGCTTGAGGCTGCTCTGACCTCCACAGTAAGGGTCAGGCCAGCCAGGATCCCATAACAAGATTGTCTTTAAAGAAAAAAGAAAAGAAAAGAAAAGAAAAGAAAAGAAAAGAAAAGAAAAGAAAAGAGAAAGAGAAAGAGAAAGAAAAAGAAAAAGAAAAAGAAAAAGAAAAAGAAAAAGGAAAAGGAAAAGGAAAAGGAAAGAAAAAGAAAAAGAAAAAGAAAAAGAAAAAGAAAAAGAAAAAGAGAAAAAGAAAAAGAAAAAGAAAAAGAGAAAAAGAAAAAGAAAAAGAAAAAGAAAAAGAAAAAGAAGAAAAAGAAAAAGAGAAAGAGAAAGAGAAAAAGAAAAATGTAAAGGAGCCAGGCAGGGTGGCACACGCCTTTAACCCTCGTGCTTGGGAGACAGAGGCTGGTGGATGATCTCTGGGTTTGGGGCCAGCGTGGTTTGCAGAGCGGGTCCAGGGCAGCCAGGGCTGCACAGGGAGACCCTGTCTCAGAAGAACAAAACAGAACTGATAAGGGTCTGCACAATGGGGAGGTGTTTGCCGCATGAGCGTGAGTACAAACGTGTGATTCCCCACACCCGTGGAGGAGCCTGGGAGAGCCAGACATAGGGTGGCGGGGGCTGACGATGAGAATCAAGACAGCCACGGTCCACCCTGGGGCGCAGCCACACAAACGTGCGCGCACACAGACCGGCTCTGTTGTGAGAACCCCTGGCTCCATTTCCTTTCTTTCTTTTTTATATTGTTGGTTTTGTTTTTGAAACAAGGTTTTGAAACTGGCCTGGAACTCCCAGAGATCCTCCTGCCTCTGCATCCCAAGTGCTCAGTTAAAGATGTAAGACACCAAACCCAGTCCATTCAGAAATATTTTTTTGGTTTTGTTTGGTTTTGTTTTCCTTTTGAGGCAGGCTCTTGCTGTGTGTCCCTGGCTGTCCTGAAACTTGTTCTGTGTACCAAGCTGGCCTCGAACTCACAGGTCCACCTGCCTCTGCCTCCCAAGGGTCAGCCAGCCAATCTGGAGATTTTTGAGATTACTTCTAACCGGTTTCTAGTGCCCTGGAAACCTCCTGAGAACGGTGAGAACAGTGTCCAGTCCATCCTGGAATCCAGTAATGAATTCATTTGTGGCTTCCACCCTTGGATCTGCAGTTCCTGGAAGGTGGTGACAGGAGCCTTTTCTTTGTTCAATGTCAGCCTATTGTGTTGACACAAAACTTCGTGTGTTGTGTGGCCCCTATGGGGCCCCTCTCTGCTGTGCCATGGAGGGTATAGCAAAATGTGACCGTCCCCAGCTCCAGTTTTTGATCCTCTTGGCCATTCTTTGAGAAGACCCCAAGGAATTCTGATTATTTTTCCAGAGGCTGCCACTAAACTAACTGTGTACTGGTAACAAAGGGTCAATGCCTGAGCCCAGGGCCTGAGAGACACCCCTGGGCCCTTCCAAAAGTCACTGCACCCAATACCCAGCTCTGAAAAAATCTGGGACCAGCCCTCAAGGCTTGGCTGAATATATCTCTCACCTGTAAGATGAGAGATACACCGTGCCAAATCCCAACAGCCCAGGAAGAGGTCCACCTGCCTCACTCCCTCCTACCTCCATTGCCAACCTAAGAATAAAATGGTCTTCTCCTTAAAAACAACAACAACAACAACAACAACAACAACAACAACAAGCAGCCAATGTGGTCCAGCTAGATGCTGCTTTTAAGGCAAGGTCTCCTACACTGCAGGCTAGCCTCAAACTTGAGATGTAGCTGAGGATGACCTTGAACTTCTGATCTCCTGCTTCCACCTGCTGGAATTGCTGACTGACACCCAGTAGACTTGTTTAGTGTGCCAGCTGAGTCACATCCCTTGCCTGGCTGGATTTGAACAAGGAATGACGCTGTAGTTTGTATCTGGAATGTTCCACAATGGGTGTATTAAAGGCTAGGCACTCTGCCCTCGATCATCCGGTGGTAAAAAAAAATCTGCCATGCAGAGGTGGATGAGCCTAGAGGGAGATCTTTAATCATGGCGTCATTCCCTAGAAGGGACTTGTATAATACTGTCCCTCTTCCTTTCTCCCTTTCACCCCTGCCATGAGGTTGGCCATTTGCTCCACCACGGACTTCATTCTCAATGTGACACCCCAATACCGAAGCAGTGGGGCCAAGCTGCTATGACTGAAAACTCCTTCCAAAACATCCAGAACCTTTCCTCTCTATAAGTTGATTATCTCCAGTATTTCATTATAGTAACTGAAAGCCAGAAGCTTGAAATCTTCCTGCCCTTCTCTAGTTAAAGCCAATTGTTCACTGGTTATCTCCTCGATTGCTTCATCATGGAAAATTCCTTGTTTGTCTTGTGCGATGACACCCACCTATCAATCACCCAGAACCTTCTCCAAGTCCTCACCATCATTCAGTACTCCCCCTCCCCCACCCCACACACTCCAATCCAAAGATTTCCCTGTTTGTCTCTGTATTCCCTCTTATGTACATTACATGGGGGTGGGGGACACTCAGCTCCACTCTACTGGCCCCCACACTGCCACTCACCAGAGTCATACATTCTCAAATGTAGCAGAAACTAGCATCACAACATGGCCGTATGTCCATCATATTTCCATGTTCTATATAGCACAGGTATTCACAAGAGTGTCACATGACATCAGCTAAGCAACAATGCACATGGCTCCTGTTACTGATGTCCCCAAAACTGATGGAGGTGTGGGGGCTCTGCGTATGACCAGCAGACACATGCTGAATTCCAGATGTGCCCAGCCAAGGTGAGAGGGGAAAAAACCAAAACCCTACAGAACTCCTCATTGTTAGCAGGTAGAAGCCAGTCAGGACTTCTAACCCATTTTCCCCTGGGATGTCATCGGACCAATCCAAACCTGTTGTTTGCTGGTAGGCACGTAGCTCTTGGTCTTTGTGTCCTTTATGCTGTATTGTCTTCTGCCATTGCCTGCAGAATCTGGTATTAGTCCCACATCCCACGTCCAGATGTGGCAAACAAAAGGCTTTCATCTGTCTCCTCGGCTGGGTGAATGTTACAGCTTAGCTCGCTCACTCCAGACCACAGATTGGAGTGGGCTGTACCCACCTCCGATTCACTCATCTAGATTCCCTAGATTCCCTCACAGACGTGTTCAGAGATGTGTCTCCATGGTGATCCTAAAGGCTGACAGATGGCAATCGAGAGGGACTATCACAATGAGAGAGAGTCTCTTCCTGGCCTAGAGCAGGCAAAGCAGGCTAGGTCACATGGCAGTTGAGCCCCAGGCACCCGGCTGTCTCTGCCTCCAGAGCGCTGGGGTTACAACCTTGTACCATCACCGTGCCTGGCAGCTTCACTGCTCCTACACAAACCCTCTTCTACCCACTAAGCTCTTCCCAGAGCCAGGCCTTTTCCTTTTCAATAGCCCTGTTGATTTTTTTTCACGTGTCCCTACTAACCATTTCCCAAGTCTATATGCGGAAGGAAAATTTGGAGTAGAACTATTTTAGCGTAAGGAACAAATCATTACAGACCACTTTCAGTATGGGGTGATCTTAGAGCTTGTAAATTATTGTTATCCAGTATCATCTGAAGAGGCATGTCCATTTCTTGCATGGTACTGAGAGATGCGATAAAACTCACAGGAACAGGAGGATGGGCGTGGGGTGTATGTGAGCATATGACGTTTTCTATGACAGACGTGGACATCTTGAGATTTTCTTAAGGTCCATGGAGGGCCTAGAGCCCCTTCCCTATGAACAGCTAGCGTGAGAAATGGTGACCCCTATCCTGCAATAGTGGTTCTGAGGACCCCCAGCCTTGAAAGCAAATCGGTTTATTTTACGGCCTTGCAAAAATCAGAAATGAGCTCAGAGTAAAGCCCCGAGGGGCTTCAGCATCCGCTTTTAATACTTAATATTTTCCTGCCCCCCTGAGTTCCTCATTGGCTGAGTTATTCTGGAAGGTGCCATCTTTCTAGTCTGTCGCACATGCCCCAAATCCTTCATCCTTCTGAGGCTCAGGATCCCCACCTCTTTCCAGATATTTGAACTCAGTCACACAGAAGACTGTCCCTAACTTGTCACCCCTAAGATAAGCTAAAGAGTCCCAGGCTAAAAAGCACTGTCTGGTACCTAAGGAAGACAGGCCCAGTGCCTCCTGCTCATCTGTGATTCATTGATGGGCTCTAAGATCACCCCATACTGAAAATGGTCCGTAATGATTTGTTCCGTATGCTAAAATACACACACACACACACACACACACACACACACACACACACACACACACTTTTAAAATAGATTTTGGGGCTGGAGAGATGGCTCAGTAGTTAAGAGCACCGACTGCTCTTCCAAAGGTCCTGAGTTCAATTCCCAGCAACCACATAGTGGCTCACAACCATCTATAATGCGATCTGATGCCCTCTTCTGGTCTGTCTGAAAATAGCTACAGTGTACTCATACACAAAATAAATAAATCTAAAATAGATTTCATTGCTTAGAAAAAGTTCACATTTATAGAAAGATTAGGAAGACCATACAAAGCCCCCCCCCCATATATGTCACATACAATTTCCCATCAATTAACATCTTGCAGAAACCTAGCATAAAACGGTTCATCCCAGTCATGGTAGCAATTTTAAGACCAAGACTATGCACGGATGCCCAGGAGACAGACGTGATTGGGAAGGAAAAGAGTGGTAGGTAGGAAAGGAAATTGTGGGAAATTCAGGCCACCCTGTGAAAAGAGACAGATTGTTAGCCCTTGGCAATGTGTGTGAGGTGTGTCCTAAAAGGGATTTTCCCATGTATGATGCAGGTCAGTGGCCAGCCTGTCCCTGGACACCTCCTGACACCACTAGGGGAATTTTCTCACCATAAAAGGAATATGAGGCAAGTAAGAAGAGTGTGCTGTAATTAACTAAATTCTTCAGTTAGTCACACACACACACACCCCGTCCCTGTCTATTCCTATTCCTGTATGAGCACACAGGGGTCAGAGTGAGGCATGCACATGTGGAGACTGGAGACTGTCTGCTGTCTTCTTCCTCAATCACTCTCCGTTTTAATTTTTT
This sequence comes from Mus pahari, assembly GCF_900095145.1. Lineage (NCBI taxonomy): Eukaryota > Metazoa > Chordata > Mammalia > Rodentia > Muridae > Mus > Mus pahari. Next base: position 40,951,792 of record NC_034609.1, on the reverse strand, counting down.
GAGATAGGATCTCTCATTTAATCTGGAGCCCACCAATTTTGGCTGGCCGAGCAGGCCAGCAACCCCCCAGGACCCTCCTGTCTCTGCCTCCCCAACACTGCGATTACAGATATACACCACAGTCACAAATGTTCTGGGGATCCGAAGTGTGGGTCTCCAGGCTCACCTAACAACCACACCCTCTGTCCCTCCAGCCTCCAGTTTCCTTTCTTTCTATCCAACATCCTTCCTCTGCTCCAGGACCCCAGGATGTGCTATGCTGAGTCACAGTGACTCCTTAGGTACTTCTTGGCTGTGAGTGTTTCTCAGACTTTTCTTTGTTTTCCTTTTCTGGATGTTTTGAAGGACAGCTATACAGGGCTTCAGTGAAATGTTCTTTTATCAGAACTGTTTGATGTTTGGATTATTTTTTTCCCCTTATGGGGCTCTGGGTTTGGAAGAAAAAGAAACCCTCACAAAAGAAAGATATTCTTTTCATCCAGTTGTATTATAGCAGAGCTGGGAAGATGAGTCAGGTGGCAAAATGCTCACATCAAAAAGTTGGCTGTGGATTACATATTTGTAATCCCAGCGTTGGTGGGGGGGGCAGGCAAATCCCTGGGGCTCCCTGGCCAGCCTGTTTACCTTAACTGGTGTTCTCCAGGCTTTTGAGAGGCTGTGTCTCAAAAACCAGGGTGCCTGAGGAGCAACAAGAGGTCTTCTGGTATCCACACATGCATATGCATGTACATCTACATACATGTGCATCTATATACATGTGCATCAACATACATATAGACCTGCACAGACAGATCATAGCATTAATGGGATTGTGATGGCTGATTCCATCTTTTTATGTGTGTAGTGTATTCTTGTATGTGCACATACGTACACAAATGAGTTCGCCTGTGTATGCATGTGTGGGAAGTAGGCATTGGAGGTCTTTCTCTATTTTTCTTTACCTTATTTTTTTGAGACAGGGTCTCTCAGTGAACCTGGAGTTTGCCGTTTTGGTGAAACTGGATGGCTAGTGATCTCCCAGAATCCATCTGTGTCTGCCCCTACTCCTAACTCTGAACAGTAGCTGCTCAGCGCCGTGTCCAAGAATGTGCCAGGCTTCTAAACTCGCATCTTCATGTTTATTCAGCAAGGATTTTACTCAGGGAGCTGTCATTCCAACCCCTTTGCTTAGATCTCAGCTGCTTGAATGAAGCAATATGGGTCAGGGCTCCACCGCACAGTTGAGAAAGGGACCTCAGTGGGGACAAAGGTACAAAACTTTAACTCGGGAATGTTACCCATTAAAAAGCTTACTGTGTGTTCTCTTCTGACCCCTCACCTGCACAATGTTGCCCAGGGGGCCCCACAAAAGATCAGAAAACAAACACCAGAGCTCTCGGGTATATTATTCATTCAAAGCTTGCCGTGAGCTTTCTCCATCCCAGCCTGTGTTGTCTTAGCAGTTTTGAGGGACATTCTCATCGAAAGGCTGAGATGTTTCTGGATAATGGGATTATCAAAGGAATGTAACAGCCCCTGTATGAACCAGTTCTGCAAGGCCAGGATATGGACACAGAGGGGAAAGATTCTGCCAGCCGCACTCCCCCCACCCCCACCCCCACACACTGTAACTAGAGCTGTAACATTATAACTCAGACCTCTGATACAAGCCCAGTAAGAACAAGGACCTTGCTGCAGAATTCAGCTTCCCAGCATTCTGACTGATGTCCACCAGGAACCCTGAATTCTACTGGTTCTCAACCTTTCTAATGCTCTACAGTTAGTCATGTTGTGGTCACCCCCAAGGGTTAAATTATTTTCACTGCTACTTCATAACTGTCATCTTGCTACCATTGTGAATCACAATGTAAACGTCTGTGTTTTCCCATGGTCTTAGGTGACTCCCCAAATGACCCACACAGATTGAGAACCACTGGTGTATTCTGTTGCATGAATATCCAGCAGTCAGAGCTAATCCCCACTTCAGACATGGGAACTCAGTCTTCTTTCTAGCCCTCAGGGATGAGCAAACCCCTGCTTGACAGCCCATCCCCAGAAACCTCTCGGTGGATAAGATCAAGAGGCGGTGTCTGGGTAGTCATTGCTACACCTTAGCATCTCTGGGAAGTCATTGCTACATCTTAGCATCCTGACCTCTGCTTATATATCTGTTCGCCCATGTCTGTTGAACTCTGTATGCCAGATATCATGCTAGATGCTAGGATTTTCCACGTCAGGAAGGTGTGACTCTACATGTATTCATTGACACCAACTGCAATTAAAAAACACAATAGGTGGCAGTATGGTTCAGTTTTGGTACAAGATCTCTTTTTACCCTGGAGACTACAAACAACCTTCTCAAATGGAAGGGGGAGAGAGAGGACTAGTGCTTTCTGGTTTCCGTCTTCCTTAAAGGGGCACTAGTACTATCTTAGGGCACACCATTTTCTAGTCTAAAGTTAATCCCCTTCCTGGAGCTCTGACTTCCTGGGTCTCCGGCTTCAACAGGGGATTCTGAGTGCTGGGATCACAAGAGTGCCCCCACAGCTCCTGGTATTGTGGTTTGAACGTGAATTGTCTCCCACTTGCTTAGGAGTTTGAGCACATGGTTCCCAGCTGGTGGAAGCTATTTTAGTATGTAGTGTCTTAATGGAGAAAAGTGGGTCACTAGGCTCTGACAGTTTACAGTCTGGCTCCACTTCTGATTAGGGATACCATGTGGCCCCGCTGGTTCTCAGTCCAGCTGTCATGCCACCTCCATTCTCTACCTTGTCTTCGTTGCTGTCAGTCTGTGCTATTTTTCACTCAGGACAATGAAAAGCCATGAGAAGTCACTAATCCCCCGCTGTCCATTACACAAGCGATGGGGCAACCTTAAGCTGTTGGGAACGCAGCTTTCTCCCACTCACCCGTGCCTTGACTATTTGAGCATCTGGCTCCTTCCCATGAAGTATGGGTTCCTCTTATCTCAGCCTCCTGGTGCCCATGGCTTTGTGAATTCCCTCCATTGACTTCAGTGCCTGCCACAGAGCCAAGGGGCTGTGCTCTTAAGAGAGGGACTGCTTAGAAAGCAGGTTAGATTGGCCCAGGGAAGCCTGACTCTGCGCCGGTAGAGCAATGAGAACCAGAGGTCACTGTCCACTGCCCTGGCATTCACAAGACACTTTTGCAGCCAAGGAATACCAGCAGAAACAACCTTTCCTGGAAGTATAGCAGATGGTGCTTGTGTTGGCTGCTGGGCTGCTCAGTCTCTGTCCTAAGTAAAGTCAGATTGGATGGCTTGAAGGAAGGTTAGTGAAAGATGCTGAAGGAGGAGACAGGAGAAAGGGAGTGTGGGGGGGGGGAGGAGGAAGAAGAGGGGGATGGGAAGGAGGAGCATCAAGATGCAGGAAGAGCTGTGCATGTAGCCAAGTCAACAGAGTGCCTGCCTTCCATGAAACAAAGCCCTGAGTTGGACCCCACAGGACCGTGTAAGCCGGGTATGTTGTACACAGCTACAGGCCAAGCACTTGAGAGGTTGAGAATCAGAAGTTCGATTACCCTCAACTGCATAGCAAATTTAAAGCCAGCCTTGGCTACATGAGATCCCCAACTCAATGGTAACAGCAAAGGCTGGAGAGGTCAGAGGACAGCAGGAAACATTGGGGAGGCACACACAGTCTGGTTCTCCTTTCCAAATCCTACAGAGGCAATAGAAGGGATCCACAGAGAGAGCTCAGTAGAACCCCCAGGGGAGACACCTTACTTAGAGCAGCTGTCATAGTGCTCAACATTCTTAACACTGAGGCCCTTATGTGCAGATCCTCGTGTTGCAGTGACCCGTCCCCGAACCATAAAATTATCTTTGTTGCGGGACCTCACAACTGTAATGTTGCTACCAGATCATAATGTAAACATCTGTGTTTTCCCATGATCTTTTGGGGGTTGCATCCCGCAGGTTGAGAGTCACTGCTACAAGAAGACTGAGGGGAGGGTTAAACACTCTGAGTTTCTTGATCCTCCCTGTTTATAGTCTAGAGTCAAATGTTCCCTGTGTTCCCAGTTGGCAGAGGACAACCTCAAACACACAAAGCAGGGTGGAGAAGAGGGCAGAGAGGTACAAACACAACACAGATCTGTACAGAATTTACACACCTCCACAGTCCTGGTAACAGAACCCTGTTATGCCCTGGGAGGAAGGGTTGTAAGTTTCACGGCGTCTTTTAATACTTAAGAATACGACCTTAGATGGGAATAGGGTGGTTGCTAACATAATTAGAAGAGGAAAGTCATAATTTGAGGTCATGGTTCATCCTGGAGGGAAATGTTACTGCAAATGAGTGAGTCTTTACTCTAATAGGTCTGGTATCTGTATGAGAAAAAAAGAAGAATGGGGTCTGGGGATGTGTGTCTGGTAGTAGGACACTTGTCTGTCACGCACAAAGCCCTGGGTTCCATCTTGAACGCCGAATAGATGGTATGACAGCACACTCCCCAAACACTAACACTCAGAGGGTTAGAAGCAGGAGGACCAAAAGTTCAAGGTCATTCTCGGCTACACAGCAAATTCAAGGCCAGCCTGGTCTACAGGAGTCCTTGCTATCACAAAAGAAGACGGAAAGTTCTCCTCAGACCTGAGGGGAAGACAGCCAAGGGGGAGCAGAGATGGAGGCTGGACAGCTGCAGTTCTAAGTGAGGGTCCATGAGGGCAGAAACTGGTACTGGTAAAGAAGAACTCCTGTCTGCAGCTTTCAGATGGCAGGTAGCTCTGCCAATAACTTAACTTAATTTCAGGTTTCCTGCTCCCCGGGGATCTGAGAAGAATTCCTGTTGTCTTAAGCCAGCTATTTGGGGGTACAGGTTGACCAGGTTCAGTCTCAAAGGCAGAAATCCAAATTACTCCAAAATCCAAAACTTCTTGAGCATCAACATAAAGTCATGAGTTGGAAAAACCACACTTAAGTTCGTGTGACAGATGGCAGTCCAGACACAGGTGCACAATGCATCATTGTGTAAAGCTACCCTTGGGCTGTGTATCTAGCAAATGGAAAAATGAGTTTCTCACTTGGACTTGGTTTTTCCCCTCAAAGATATCTCATTGTGCATGTATACAAATATTCTGAGACTATATTTTGATGAAGGTCACCCATTGTGTATCATAGGGGATGGATTCAGACCTTGCATTTCCCTACCACATAGAGCCTGGTACCACATGCAAGCCAAGGGAATGGGTTATTTCAATGGGTCATGAACTTCAAGCATAAAAGTTAGAGAGATGGTAGGGCCTCAATTCAGACCCCAGCTTTGACCCTTACTGGCCCGGTGGGAGCTGGGTGGGCCCAGGAAAAGCATGTTTGAGACACTGGGCACCTGGGACAGGTTTCTGAACAGAAAGAAAAACTCAAAAAGAAGGTGTCAGATTATCAGACTCTCGAGACAGTTAGGCTGTGAGCCCGCTGGAAGCCATTGGTATATATAATTCCTCACCAGAATTTTGGGTTCTTGAAGTTCCCTTTGTGCCGTCCAAAGGATGGCTGTTACTCTTCAGAAGCAAAGTCCCTGTATCTAAGAGGTGGGCAGATGGCAGTCTTTACTAAATTTACCATTCACAAAATCTGATTCAGAAAAGAAGAAAACGGAGAGGCAAAGAGATATTACCCTGGGCTTCCCAGTTGTTCTGCACGAACCCAAAATGTCCACACGGAGAACTTAGAGTAACCTCTCCTGACCCAGACTTATCACAAGAGGTCATTTCTCCCAGGACCGGCCCCATGAGAATTGCCCACAGTGATGTCACTAAGTAACAAACAGTGCTTGATCCTGATTGTGATCCGTCACGAGCATTTCCTGAGCATCTTGGCACTGTGTGTCCAAGGCACTGAGGGTACAGTGTGAGCCTGCTCCTGGCGTTGGCAAGTCAAGGTGAGAAACATAAGGAGGGCTCAGCCAAATGACCTGGGGTCTGGGAGCCAGCAGGGTAGACTAACCAGCTAGGCACATTCAAAGCTACCACCTCTTGCAGATGAATGGAGACTCTGGATTGTTATTTAAGTCATGCCAGGCCACACCCCTGGGTGTAGGTGGCAAAAGCTGCGAAACTGGAATTCCATGACTCCAAAGTGCATGCCCTCTGTGCTGTAGAAGATCACCATTACCACCTAGTAAATGTTCCTGACCACTCAGGCATCTCTGAGTGCCATGTCATTCATTTATGTATGCCTGTGTTAATTGGATACCCAGTTCTAAGTGCGTACGGTGTGACAAGAAGTGGCGTAGTCAGCATGAACTGCCAATTTGACAGTCTAGAATCATTTCCTCGCAAAGTCTCTGTGGAGTAATTGTCCTTGGGGGGGGGGGGACTTGGGGGGGTATTGTCTTGACTGTTAGTTCATGTACGAGAGCCCAGCCCACTGTGGGCAGTATCATTCCCTAAACAGGTGATCTATGATTCTGTAAAAAAGCTAGCAGAGCAGAAGCCCAAGTGAACCAGAGAGCAAGCCAATGAGCAATGTTCCTCCATGGTTTCTGCTTCATGTTTCTGTCTTAAATTCCTGCCCTGACTTTCCTCAATGATGGACTACGACCCAGAAATCTAAGCCAAATAAATCCTTTCCTCCCCTAAGTTGATTTGAGTCAGATTTTACCATCGCAGTGGAAATGAAACTAGAACAGGATGTGTGTTCGATGGTTTTCTTACAGAACAAAAGGTGGGAGCCAAGGAAGCCACAGGGAATGGGGCACGGACCACTCCATGGGACAAGTAGGGAGCTCCTTGCCCATGATGTTATTTCAGAGTGAGCCAGGTCCTGCAACCATAACAAACAGGAACTGTGCAGGAAGAGAAAAAGCAAGCGAGAAGCTAGACACTTAGAGATCGAAGGGCGCTTGTTCAGTAAGGAGACGTGTAAGCCGTTAGGTCTTGACTAGCCACAATGGGATGACGACGTACATTGTCTGAAGGCTTTTTGACCATCTCCACTGGGGAGCAGGGTGCGAGGGGTCTCCAACTGAAAGAGACTGCGACCAGTCTCAAGAGTGAAGCACTTTCCAGCTCGACATAGTCACCTGGCCAAGGTTGAGAAATCCCGATTTCTGAAGATGATAAGAAGGTGAGGAAACCAGAGCTCCGAGGGATGAGGAGACACTCGGCTGAAAGGAGCAGCACACACTGGCTTGAGAGCCAGGGCCAGGGCCTCAAGCCAACCGGGTTGCCCTGGGCAATGGCGAACCCAAATGAAAGGCATGAGGAAATTCAAGATAAGGAAGCCTTTTTTTTTTTTTTTTTCTCTCTCTGACATCGGACAGTGTAGGTACTCTACCTAGAATGAACGTGTTAGAGAGGCAACTATGGGATTCTAATGATCCAAGGGGCAGGAAGCGGGGAAACCCATGGAAGGTTTGTCTAGACCGGAAGCAATGAAGGTGGAAAGCAGAAGGTGAACCCAGATGCATTCTGGGAATAATGGGTACTTCCCAGAAGTAAACCAAGAGGAACTGAAGGTCACCGAGTAGCAAGACCCACTGCATAAGGAGGGAGCCCTAATTAAAATCCTCATGAGGAAGTGGCTTCGTTTCTTTCCCTATTGTGTGTGTGGTTATTTGAGTGCAAAATGTCCCCCCACAGGCTCTGGTATTTGAATCTTTGGTCCCCAGTTGGATGTGCTCTTTGTGGCTTTGCTGGAGGAAGTATGTCACTGTCTGGCCTTGAGAACTTAAAGCCTCACCCAGCTTCTGGTCCACACTGTGCGTCATGCCTGCGGTTGAGGTGTGAGCTCTCAGCTCCTCGATCCAGCCACTTGGTCCCACGCCTCCCCATCGGGACGGACTCTACCTTTAGGAACTGTAAGTCCAAATAAACTCTTTTTTTTTTTCTAGAAGTTGCTTTTGGTCACGGTGTTTTATCCTAGCAACAACAACTAATACACCTTGACAAAATAACCTCTAGCAAAAGCCAGAGAGAGGAGGAAGGGTTGACTGTAGCTCATAGTTTCCAGGGGACGTCCAGCATGATGCTGTCAAGGCAGTAGGAGCCTGACTTCACTGGTCATATTACATCCCCAGATAAGAAAACAGAAGTAATGAATGTGTCCTTAGCTTGAGTTCTGCTTCTTATACAGTCCAAGATGACCTGCCAAGATAATTCCCCCAGAGACCCAACTGCCAGGAAGTTCTAGATATTTCAAGTGGATGGTTAATGCTAGCCATGACAGGGTGGGCGTCAAGCCATGACCTCAGCCTCAAACAAGAATAGCTGCACCTACCCAGTGAGGTTGGGTATGCATGGTGTTAGGGAGAGAAGTGGCTTGGACAGGACTTTGAGCACTGCTCTGTTCTCTGTGGAGGCCTCATGTCATCTTTAATTCCCTACCAGGGATTTGCAGAAAACAACCACCACATCCAGGCTCACACCTGAGATCGGGTACGCTAGAGTTCTCGAAACGGGTTCAAGAGGTTCAAGCACAAGAAGGCTTAAAGACCAGCCTACACAGTGAGTCTAACACAGCAGTTCTCAAACTTCCTAATGCCGTGAGCCTTTTCAGTACAGTTCCCAATGTCGTGGTGTTCCCCCAAACATAGAATTATTTTGTTGCTACTTCATAACTCTAATTTTGCTTTTGCCATGAATTGTAATGTAAATATCTGATAGGCAGAATATCTGATGTATGACCCCTAAAAAGGTCAGGACCCACAGGTTGAGAACCACTGATCTGACACATGACGAGGGTTTGGTGCCCAGAACGCTTGAGCTGTCCCAAGATGATTACAGTATCCTTGCTGACCTACCACAGGCAAAGAGGCTCATCTTTATGCGCTTACAGAGGAGCAATTCCTGGTTTGTGGCTGTTTAAAATGTTGCTTCCTGCTTCAGCTCCTGGATTTCAAAACAATGAGCTGCTCAGAGTCTTGTGTGCTCTGGTGTTGTCTGCAATGCAGAGCTTCAATTCTTAGACTTTCTTGTTTATAGATATGCCAATCTATAGTGAAGCCCCACAGCTTTATCCTGCTCTCTCCCTCTCTCCCTCTTTCCCTCCTCCCCCCCCCCTCTCTCCAGTCCAGACTATCTTGAACTACTCTAAATCAGGCTGACCCCAGACTACAAGCAATCCTCCTGCATCGGCCTCTGGTGTGATAGGATTATGGGCACAATCCACCACCACACCCAACTTGTGAACTTTCTTTCCAAATCTCCCAGGCACCCTGGGCCACAGAACACTCAAGGTAGCAGCTGTCCCAGGGTCTGGCCTATTGCTGGATGCCAACTGGTTTCTGTATTCTTTGTTGTGTTAGGGAGCCCATCGTGAGATTGTTTTTATTCCTGGCTCCTGGGGATACCATGGTGTGCATGCCATGGACTCCGGTCTACGGGATTCCTACTGTAGATCAAAGCGCCTCAACCTTAAAGCTGAGATCACATTGTTCTTTGCAGTGGGGACCACTCCGTGCTGCTGTGGGAGGTTCTGGCAGTGGTCCAGCCTTGCCACCAGATGTGGCATGCCTTCCTCCATGCTTCTCAGTTCTAACCTCGAGTTACATAACAATCCCTTGGGGAGCCAAACTTCCCCCAAGTCCATAAGAAGTGCTCAAGAGGGAAGAGAAGGACAAACCAGCACTCTGAGAATGTTGACATAGGTGGTGAGTGAGTGAAAGGGTGAAGCAGGAACGCTCTAACTGACCTTGGCAGGGAGAGTATGCTAAGCATAGGAGGCTACCTTCTCAGCCCTGGAAACAGCTGGAGCTTTTGTTCTCTCTGTCTCTATTTCTGTGTCTCTGTGTCTCTCTGCCCCTCTGTGTCTCTGTCTCTCTGCCTGTCTCTCTCTGTCTCTCTCTGAGTCTCTCTGAGTCTCTCTGTCTCTCTCTCTGTCTCTCCCGCCCCCCCCTGCCCTTACCATCCTTTGTCTTGTTTGATTACCTGTGATAGTGTTCTCTGATTGTGTGTTGTATGACCAGCTACTGTACTGTACAAAGCACCTGAGATGCTCCAGTTTAACTTATTCTCCTAATCGTTTATAACCATGAATAAGTGGAGACACGTTTTGTAAGCAAACTGCCCTTCTAACTCATAGCTTTGCACTGTGAGCTGAGTAGAGCGAAGGTGGAGAAACCTGCAGCTCCCACTTCATTTTCTGCACATCTGTCTCCAAGGTTCTTTTTGTCATCCTTAGGTCCTTTCTCTGGGGTTCTCCAAATCACCTCCAAAATTTCTCCCCCACTCCCCAAAACATTTTCTTTTCAGCTTGCTCCCTGGAGTGAACTTAACACCTTGGTCCTTCTCTTTTTCCCCTGCTGTTCTCAACACTTCTGTATGGTCCAGAGCTAACTGGATGCACTGGGTTTTCTCTGAGGCTTCTTCCTATGTACTTGATGGGAGGTCTCCCTGGTGAATACTTCTTGATGCATGGATGGAATCCAGAGGTCTCTCTCAGCCAGTTCATTGTCTCCTCCAAGTTGGGAGTTATTTATAATTCTGCTCATTCAGGACCTCTCAAACAAGCCATGGCTTAAAAAGAAAACAGCCACATGGTATTGGCAATTGCCCTTTCTATGTCTGTGAAGAGTGCTGTTGGAATTTTGATGGGAATTGCATTGAATCTGTAGGTTGCTTCTGGTAAGATGGCCATTGTCACTATGATGATCCTACCCATCAATAAGCATGGGAGATCTTTCCACCCTCTGAGGTCGTCTTCGATTTCTTTCTTCAGAGACTTGAAGTTCTTGTCATACAGGTCTTCCACTTGCTTGGTTAGAGTCATACCAAGGTGTTTTATATTATTTGTAGCAATTGTGAAGGGTATTGCTTCCCTAATTTCTTTTCTTTTCTTTTCTTTTTTTTTTNTTTTTGTTTTTGTTTTTTTGTTTTTGTTTTTTTGTTTTTTTGAGACAGGGTTTCTCTGTATAGCCCTGGCTGTCCTGGAACTCACTCTGTAGACTAGGCTGGCCTCGAACTCAGAAATCTGCCTACCTCTGCCTCCCAAGTGCTGGGATTAAAGGTGTGCACCACCACGCCTGGCTGCTTCCCTAATTTCTTGATTGAATAGAAATAAGCTGCTGCCGCCGGGGTAAAGGGGGTGGGGGAACCTTTAGAAGGTCCCAGAGACCTGGGATGTGAGAGGCGCCCAGAACTCAATGTGGGTAACCTTAGCCAAAATGTCCAACAGTGAGATGGAACCTGAAGGACCCACCTCCAGCAGTTAGACAGGGTGCTCAGTGGAGGAATAGGGACACCAGCCCGCCTTCAAAAGGTTTGACCCAGAATTATTCCTATCTAGAAGAAATTCAGGGACACAAATGGAGCAGAGACTGAAGGAATGGCCGACCAGGGACAGGCCCAACTTATCCACCCCATGAGCAGGTACCAAATCCTGACTCTGACCCTAATACTGATGCTATATTGTGCTTTCAGACAGAAGCCTAACATGGCTGGCCTCTGAGAAGCTCTTCCTGCAGCTAGCTGAGACAGATGCAGATGCTTACAGCCAACCTTTGGACTGAGGTCATGGACCCCTATGGAAGAGTTAGGGGAAGGACTGAAGGAACCAAAGAGGATGGCAACCCCATAGGAAGACCAACAGTATCAGCTAACCTGGACCCCTCAGGACTTCCAGAGATTAAGGCACCAACCAAAGAGCCTACATGGGCTGGTTCATGGCCCCAGGCACACAGGAAGCAGAGGGCTGCTTTGTCTGGCCCCAGTGGGAGAGGATGTGCCTAATCCTGTAGAGACTTGACGCCCCAGAGAAGGAGGATGCCTGGGGTGGAGGGGGCCACCCTCTTAGAGACAAAGGGGGGGGAGAAAGTAAGGAACTCTGGGATGGGGGACCTGGAGGAGGTAACACGTGAGGTGTAAATAAATAAAATCATTTTTTATAAAGGGGGGAGAAGAAAAAGAAAGGAAAGAAAGAGAAAACAGCCAAAGGTAGACATGGCACAGTCAGGGATCTAAACCCTGGACGTTTAAGAAAAGCATCCGTGGCCTGGCCGTGGT
>NC_034609.1:40929851-40934851 GCF_900095145.1 Mus pahari | reverse complement strand
AAATCTTTTACCACTGTGTTCTTACCAGCTAGATCTGAAGGGGATGTGGCATGATCCAGACACTCACCTCACTTGTGTTTTTCTGTACCATCAGCAGTTTTCCATATCACAGACACCCCTCTTGCCACCCATCACCCTTCAAGGCTGTATATTATTCCACTCAAAGGAGCTATCATGGATCTGGACTGCTTTGTAAATGCAGTTATCTTAAGGAAGATTGGATTGAAAACACTCTCGATTTTTTTTTTTAAGATTTATTTATTTATTATGTGTAAGTACACTGTAGCTGTCTTCAGACACACCAGAAGAGGGCGTCAGATCTCATGGTGGGTGGTTGTGAGCCACCATGTGGTTGCTGGGATTTGAACTCAGGACCTTGGGAAGAGCAGTCAGTGCTCTTACCCATTGAGCCATCTCGTCAGCCCACACTCTCGATTTTTATCTACACTTTTACACAGCTCAGTTGCTTTAGTTTGTTTACTTTGCACTGTTGGAGATTGAACTTAGGGCCTCTGGATGCTAGGCAGACACTGTACCACCCAGTTGGATTCCCACCTGCTGTCTTATTTCTTTCTAAAATTTGTTTTTATTATTATTATTATTATTAGTTATGTGTAGGTGTTCTGGGATGTGCACATGTGTGAGTTCAGGTGACTGTAGGACCCAGAAGAGGGTATCATGTCCCCCTGAAGATGGAGTTACAGGCAGCTGTGAACCGCTCCATACGAATGCTGGTATCAAACGCAGGTCCCCTGCAGGAACTCTGGTTCTCAACCACCCAGCCATCTTTGCAGCCGCCACCCACCCCAGTCATTTCTCAAAGAGTGTTTTCTAGGAAAGGGGCAATGCCTGTGACTTCACATACTGTCACTTTCTTCCCCTGGTCCACAGCCGTTAAAACCCGAGGCTGCCTCAAACAGTGATCTTTAAACCCAGGGAGGTTTCTTGGTTTGTTTGGTTGGTAGATCGTTCTGGGCTAGTGAGATAGTTCTGCAAGTATAGATGCTTGCCAACACACTTGAAAACACCAGTTCAAGGCCCTGGACTTGGGGAGAACTGACTGCCAAAGCTGCTCATTGATCTCAACATGTGCACTGTAATGCACAAACACACACACACACACACACACACACACACACACACACACACACATGGGGGGGGAGGGTAGTTAAAGTAAAATTAAATCTTTTTTAAAAATTTAAAGAGTTCAGGTATCACACATTTATTTTCAACATTTTTTATTTCATTTTGAGCTTATTTTGGTTTTCTGTTTGGTTTGACTTTTTGTTCATTTGTTTGTACATTTGGGCTTGGGAGTTTGGAGCTTTGTTTCCATTTTCTTTTCTTTCTTTCTTTCTTTCTCTCTCTCTCTCTCTCTCTCTCTCTCTCTCTCTCTCTCTCTCTCTCTCTTCTCTCTCTTTCTTTGGTATTGGCAACTGTGGCGGTTTGTTTGTTATCTTGGGGTGTTGGGGATTGAACTCTGGACCTTAGCACAGCAAGACAAGGTCCTCCACCCTTTTAGCAAAGATCTTGAGCCTTCCCAGGAATAATACCAACCTTGTGCTTTCATTGTGCGAATGACGGAAAATGGCATTTCAGTTCCTCTCAAATATCTCCAGCCCTGCTCTGACATCTGGAAGAATTTCCCTTAAGGGTTAGTCCCTGAGCTTGCGTTGTTCACTTCACTTAGGTGTTGACAAGACCAAATAAGTGGGGAGCAGAGTCCTGCTTTCTCCTTTATCTGGGGATCTGCTGGAATCGCCCCTTCTCAGAGGTCAACCGAAAAGGTGTTAAACCTTCAACTGTTCTCCCGGAGTGTCTGCATTTCCTGGAGATTCTGTGATGGACAGGATGCCATACCTCGTTTATTTCCAGAGTTTCTGAGGCTGAGGATAGCTCAGGGAGTGAGGGACTTGTGTAAGCATGAGAGCCTGCATTCAGATCCCTGGCACCCACGGGAAAAGCTAGGCACTGTGGGATATGCTGTCAGCTCCTCACTGAGGAGCCAAAACCAAGAGAATCACTGGGGCTTGCTTGCAAGCCAGGCTAGCCACTTGGCGAGTTCCAGTGTAGGGGAGAAATACCACCTTAAAGGATAAAACGGGGAGTGGCTGAGGCAGAGACCCAGGATCGACCTCTGATCCTCAGAGAGAGAAAGAGAAAGACAGAGGCAGAGACAGACAGACAGACAGAGAAGTGTACTTAATGGTTCTGTCTTCTTTCGTACAACTGGGAAATACAATAGCTACTCGACTTCACTGTTGGATTTTAAACTCAGAGAAGCTGATGCCCTGCCCTTCCACACCCCAGCAAGAACCAAACCGTGCTCACAGGAAGAATTTTTGTTACTTGGTTTAAGGTAAAAAATAGGAAGAAAAAAAAAAGTTTCGAGTCTGTTTCTCCATGATTCATCAGTCCATGAGTCCAGGGGTCCCGGACATAGGTGACCACAGCCAGGGCCCCCAGCCACAGGTGATGACTTCCTTATCACAGGGGTGACACCCTCCTCACAAGGTGACACTGCAGATGGCCTTTCCTCTTCTTTCCAGGCCTTTCTGGGTTAGGATCACTTGAGGGAGTTCTAGTTGCAGCTTTCACCAAACAAACCTGTTTTACAACTCCAAGGAATCTAATTTGGCCTCGCGCGGTTACTGAAGAATAGCATGAAGAAGTGAGGGGCTGGCAGCTCAGCTAATGAGCAGCTAGATCTGTGTGCACACACTGCCAGTTTGATCTAATTAAGAAGCACTAACACACTAATGACCCGTAGAGAAAAGGATCAAACAGGACAACAGGGTGGTTCGTGGTTCGGGACAGCAGCCTGGCACATTGCAAAGGCTCAAAGTACAGTGGCGTCCCTAGACACGCGGTATTGTGCCCAAACTGGCTGGCCACCTTCCTTCCATACATAGAGGGGTGACCAGGCCTAGGACCTAGATAAACAGTCACCTCAGAACAGAATACCAACTAAGCCTGAAGAAGTCTGTCAGGTGTTTCCTGGTACCAGGACACATGTGAAATGATGCTGTCTTACTTATCAATATTTATTCCTAGGAAATTAACACACTCATTGTATAGATCTGTGGCCCCGAGTAATTGTCGTACCGGTGGCTTCTTTCAAAGCACATCCAAACCAAAGGACACCCAAAAAGGCAGTGAGAACCGCTCAGGTATGCGCTGCCTGTCATTCACTCTAAGCACTTCCCCGCTCAAGCCAAAACTGACAGCGTCCCCCCCACCGAGGACGGAGAGTATCAGGCTGTTCTCCGCAGGACAATCACAGGGATGCTGGTCACTTACCTGTCACCAGCACGGCCTTTTGATCCACAGGTAACAAGTCTTGGTCAGATGAACTCATATACAGAAGGAGGAAACTGGCCACCGATAAGAGGAACAAGGTGCAGAGGAGGGACAGACTGAGCAGGCAGGCACCTCCCCAGAGGCCAGCGAGACACACCGCCTGGCTCCGCAGCTGCCCGCCACTCCGGCATCTGCAGAGAAGCGTGCCCCCCAGCACTGCAGCGGCAGCCAAGCAGAGCCATGCTGACTCAGAGGCAAACGGGCTCATTCTCCACTGGCCTTCCTTCCCTTGCTAGGGGCCAGTGAATACTGTGAGTGCAGAAGCTGGCTCGAGGCAGCCCAGGCTTATATGAAGGGAGAGGCGAGAGGGGAGGGGGGGGGAACGACAGCCCCCGCACCCTTTGAACAAGCATGTTAAAGGTAGTGATAGGGGAAACTACTCCCAGGAGGTAATTTAAACTGTGCACTGTGATATAAATACCTGCTTGTTCCCCTAAGGCACTTATACATGAGCACACACACACAAATATACACACACCTACACAGACATACAGACATACACACATGCACATACACACAAATAGACACACACACAACACACAGAGACATAACACACACACACACACATACAGACATACACACACATATAGACATACTCACACACATACAGACAGACACACACTTACACATACACATACATACACGTGCACACGCACCCTCTCACCTGACAGATGTTTACTCGGATAGTGATTGACAGACTTGGAATCACAAGAAGACAATCTCCTTTGGACGTGCCCTCTCTGTGTTGGTTGAGTTCTTTTGCTAACTCCGAGTGTCTCTGTATGTGTGGCTGTGGGAGTGTGTGTGTGTGTGTGTGTGTGTGTGTGTGTGTGTGTGTGATCCAGGTAATCAGTGAAGCTTGGAAAGTGGATTCTAAGAAGACAGCATCTCCGATCTGGCCTGCATCTGGAGGATTACTGCCAACTGAGACAGGTTAAGGGCTCAATGAGCCAAAAGAAGGCAACTCCTTAGAGGCAGAAGGAAGGTGCCAGTGTCTTCCCAGAGGGCAGTGGTGCCAGGGAGAGACCATAGCAATGACAATCGGACTGAGAGAAGCTGTCAGAGCTTCCTCGTGACCAGTGTTCTACTCAGTTCTGACTCCGGCTACCCTGTTGGAGGCTCTGCTCTGGGTCGTAGGACTCAGTCTCCGGAGAGGATGTCCTTACAACATTTCTAGTCTTCGTGTGGCAATAACAAGAGAGGCGATCAATCGCAATCAATCGGAGACTAGAGAGATTAGGAGCCGAAATGCAGCCGGAGAGTCCAGCAGGCCAATCCCCGGCTTTGCCCTTTGAACCACCGTCTGTCTGCTTGCGGTCAAACACGGAGAAGCAGCCACTCCTGTGCTAGTTCCTCCTTTTGCCCGGCTTGCATCTTACACAATCCTTTGTTGGAGTCAGCTTGTAAACTAGAAAATTCAGGCTGGGAGAGACTGTGCTTTATCCGAGAGCAAGGAATCTGAATCCACACACCTGTGACTCACCAGCCCAAGAGCCCTTCTGTAAGAACTGCGGAGACGGTTCAGTCCCTATACATAGGTTCCGGGTATTATATACCGTGTGTGTGCACACACCTGCACATACACGCATATCTCTCTCTCTCTCTCTCTCTCTCTCTCTCTCTCTCTCTCTCTCTCTCTC
>NC_034609.1:40901221-40929773 GCF_900095145.1 Mus pahari | reverse complement strand
GAGAGAGAGAGAGAGAGAGAGAGAGAGAGAGAGAGAGAGAGAGAGAGAGAGAAGCTCTCGCTTTGTGTTCAGATGGCTCATTTTAAACCCACTTCAGTTCCCACAGTTGTTAAGGATGAGGTAATCTTGGCTGGGGGATGCTGTCTCTTTACCTGTCCATACACTGTGCCCCACCTGGAACCCTAGATGGGGCCTCATAAAAGGCTACAGGGTTGCATGATTGAATGCAGGAGAACACTAGGCAGGAGGTCCGGTAGAACACAGTGCCCCTCAAAGACTACAGACTTGTTCTAGAGCAAAGGTGCACAGAGGGGAGAGATGGTGGGAGGAGTCTGGCACTCCAGACCCAGACGGAAGCAGAGTTTGCTCAGGACCTAACCCAGTGGTGGCGCAGTCTGTCGGAAGGGGGGGCCTTGGATGGGGAGTCAGGGGAATCAGCTTCCAGCTCAGGTGTAAGTCTAGGGCCCTTGCAGCTGTCAAGAGAGGATTTGGTAGGACAGCCCCGGGCCCGGGCTAGTTCAAGAGCCAAGGGAAATGGGCTAAGAAGCCGGAACCTGGGAGCTACACTGTGGGGTGGGATCATCGACAGAGCATGTATGGGAGACCTGTGTGGGGTGGTAGCGAGTTACCTCCATTCCCAGCCAGCCTCATGGACACTGAGCTCCATCCACGCAAGCTTAGGGCCACAGGACTGTGAAATTCTTGAGCAGCCCTAAGCGTGTCATCTCTCCAGCCACAGACCCCGTCCCATCCTAATGCTGACTGCATAGACACATTTGCTGGGTCGGGGAACAGTCCCACGTGGGCATACGGGGCTAGCTTCGGTTCTTTTGTCAGGACGTTGGCACTGTGGCTTCTGTATCGGAGGGGGACCAAACATGCTTGTGTGGGTTTCCCGACAGGCTCATGCTCACCTGAGACCGGGCGACTCTTTTTCTTCGGGTGGCTCACACAACCGGAGCAAAGCTGACTCAGTACAACACAGAAATTGAAGCAGAGGTATTTTTCAACCTAAGATGAAAAGGGCAGGGGGTGGGGGTGCTGTATAATGGCCCCACCATTTAAAGGTTTGGGAAGGCTGCCTGCCATTCTAGACCGTTTCCTTCTCAGTAGTATGGGGTTGGAGATGGTCCTCTCCCATAGGGATGTTCTGGAAAGCGAAGGACCGACGTGGTCCTTCCACCAAGCCTGGCTCTGGTGTACAGTTATGAACAGAGGCCTCTTTCCCTGCCTGATTCAGAGGCTCACCTCCTCTCAGCCCTTACCGCGGGGCAGCAGAGACGCCTTTCCCAGCCTCTTCTTGTTTCCTCATTTCTCCACTCACTTTGTCACCCGACTCTTCCCTTGGCACCCTTCCCATGACGTCATCTCGAGGGTCACCTGCTCAGACCCCACCCGAATCCTCCTCATGACGTCATCTCGAGGGTCACCTGCTCAGACCCCACCCGAATCCTCCCCATGACGTCATCTCGAGGGTCACATGCTCAGACTCCACCCGAATCCTCCCCATGACGTCATCTCGAGGGTCACATGCTCAGACCCCACCCGAATCCTCCCCATGACGTCATCTCGAGGGTCACCTGCTCAGACCCCACCCGAATCCCATCCTTTCTGTCACACTTAGCTCACTTGACAGTTCTGGACTGGTTTGTTTACTCTGAGAAATGCCCTTCAGTTTCTCCTATGAGATCAGCGCCGTTCTCAGCCTCTGGGTCTCAAACCCTTTGGGGGATGAAACGGCTCTTTCACAGGGGTCACCTAGGACCACCAGAAAACACAGCTATTTACATTATGATTTAATAACAGCAGTAGTAAAATTACAGTTATGAACTAGCCACAAAAACAATTTTATGGTTGGAGGGCACCACAATATGAAGAAGTATGTTAAAGAGTTTCACTCAGCATTCAGAAGGAAATTTGAGAATTGCTGCCCTAGAGAGTGATTCCTGAGGTCAAGGACGAGCCCCCAGTGCTGTGAGCACTGTGTAATTGTGGAGTCACTAACCCATGCCTTTCTGAGCTTAGAATTCTCTCTTTCCCTGGGGACTGTCAGGGTCTTTGTCTGAGAATCGCACAGCTCCTCAGCAAGGACTTCCTCTTCTCACCTGTGACATCAAGATTTCTAGTTTGTCCCCATTATTTTTGACCTGGAACTGCCCTCAAGACATGGTTCGTGACCTATATCTGGCAAGTTTTTGTCCATCCTCTCAAGGAGAAGGGATGGATGGATCACGTCATTCTTGTTAATGATGTCCTGGGGTCAGTGCACTCTGACCTTTCCGTGGGTAGAGAAGCCTTTTTGAAGACACTTCCTGAAGATGATGACTTAACTATAATTAGTTACTTTTTTTCATTTTTGTGACAGAATAACTGACAAGAGGCAACTTAAGGAGCTGTCTAAGTTGGCTCACAGTTTGAGAGGATACAGTGTGGGGGGGGAGGGGGGGAGGCATGGTGGCAGGAGCTTGAGGCAGCTGCTGGTCACATGGCGTCCACAGCCAGGACACAGAGAGAGATGAACACTGGTGCTCAGATCACCTTCTCCTTTTCCTTCAGTCTGGGACCCCAGCTCAGAGATGATACTGCCCACATTCAGGATGGACCTCGCCACCTCAGCTAAACCTCTCTGGACACACCTTCATAGACACATCCCAGAAGTGTGTTTCCACGGTTGTCAGAGCTGACAATGGAACTTAACCGTCACAGTTACCCAAGGAGAGGATTTCCCAAATGGAGCAACAATAAAACCAAACCAAACCAAACCAAAACAAAGTCACTAAGAATCTGCAAATGTACCGTTGGTTAGTATCCATGACTCTCAAGTGTGGATGGCAGTGTAGAGAACTGACTTCCCTTCTAGGGTGGGGATTCCCTCTGAAACAGCCCCACCAAGTGGCCATCTTTGGTACTGCCGGGTGACTCTGGTGCGTTTTCCTTTCCCATTTGGGAGCCATATGCAGACATCTTCCAGAGGCTGGAGCACAGCAGCTGGTCCAAGCAGATGGACACCCCTCATCCTCTCAAATGTCCCTTAGACAAGGTAGAATAGATTTGCTCTGGTTTTGAGTTCCTCAATGAGCCACATGCCCCAAAGTCCCAACACCACTGAGATAATGATGCTGCAGGCGCTAGGTAGCGTTTTGATACAGTGGGTGGCACGGGGTAATTCAGTGAGCATAGCGGGCACATATATCACTGTGATCCTGACCCAGTGGTTAACACAAGGACAGGTTGGTACGTGACATAACATAACCTCAGAAATCTGAGGGCAATGTGGCTGAGAACGCGTGCCTTTTGAACACCCAGGGGGTGATGAATGTTTTGCATATTCAACTGTAATTGTATACATATCATATTTTGTGTAATTCTTTATTCTACACAGTGAGGAGTAACAGGAGAGGGATGCTCCAACAGCAAAGAGCCGGCCACACGAGCATGAGGACCTGAGTCTAGATCTCCAGAACTGACCTAAAACCCTCAGCATGATGGCATGTGTTTGTCATTCCTGCTCTGGGTAGGCAGAGATGGGTGCATCCCTGCATCTCACTGGTCAGTCAGCCCAGTCAAATTAACGAGCTCTGGGTTTCCATACAAAATAATGTAGAGAATGATTGAAGAAGACCTGGAAACTGATCTCTGACTCCATGTACACATAGATGCTTGTGCACCCTTACGTGTGCACGCACACACACACACACACACAGACACACGCAGAAGACACACGTATGTTACACCCACCACTACTCACAAAAATCTAAGTAAAACTCCAGATGTTTATAGGTATTTTCATATCATTTTTAACTTTTTCCTCTAAACTGTAGTACATATAAAAAGTTGTCCAAAATAGAAGTGGATAAATGATTATGTATCCGTGTGCTTGCTCTCCCTTCCCCCCCCTTCCAAAAGTACTTTTGTGAAATCCAATTTGAGGGTCTAAATAAGTGGTCCAGTGGTTAAGAGCATTTGTTGCTCTTGTAGCTCCAAGTCCAATCCTCAACACCCACATTAGGCAGCTCACAACCAGCTCCAGGGGATCCAATGCCTTTTTGTGCAGGCACCCACACACATGTGTACATACACACATACACACACACACACACACACACACACACACACACAGAGTCTCTCTCTCCCACACAATCACACACAAATGAAAATAAAATATTTTTTTAAAAAAATGATAATGGTTTTTGCACTAAATTGATTCCTTTACACTTAATGTAAATAGCAGTGTATTTAATTTAAATCCACTGTATGTTTGAACATTTGCTATGACTTTTCTTCTTTCTGGCCTTCCCTTGCATGAGTTTTTTTTTTTAATTGTTCTACATTCCACTCCCTCCTCTCATTATGTTTACATTTCTGAGTTATTTGCACTTCTTTTAATGATTGTGGAGAAGCTTGTCAAAGTTCATCATGACCTGGTTTGCTTCTTCCATTCCTAGATAAGACAGGACCTTTGGACACTTAGAAGCCATGGGAGTGCTGATCAGCCAAACAGCTCTGGCCCAGCAGGTACTAAGTACTAACTAACTTCCCTCTTCACACCCCCCAGCACCACACAGAAAAATTCTTCTCTCTTTTTGTGTATTCATGATGAAGAAGATCTGATAAAACACACACACACACACACACACACACACACCAGAGAAAACAGGTTCATTCTTTGTTGTTGTTGTGTACTAGGAATGAAGTCCAGAGCCTTGCTCAGGCTCTGGAAATACCCTTCTGCTGAGCCAAACCCATAGACCCTCACTGGGGGATTCAAGACAGGCATGCCACCACCAAGCCATTCTCACATGCCACTATGTCACCAATTCTAATTATCTAAATACATCAAATCTGTTTGGTTTTATTGTCTTTCTATGTATACAGCCAACAATTGTTAATTTCCTATCAAATTATTGCCTCTTGTTGCCTTTCATTTCCTTGTTTGTCTCCATGCTCATTACCAAAAACTACTTTCCCTTTGTGTTTCCTTAAGGTTAGGCCTTGGAGATTAAACTGCTCAGTTTTTGTTTTGCTGAAAATGACAATTCATCTTCTCCATTGAAGGATATTTTCACTGGGTATAGAATTCCCAGTTGGCAATTGATCTCTTGCAGCATTTTCATGGTTTTTTAGGGAAATTTTAAAATACTTGAATTTGCTTTGTTTCACAAGCTCATTTGAAAATCTGTGTGTGTGCATGTGTGTGTATATATGTGTGTATGTATGTGTGTACATTTGAGTTCATATATGTGCATGTATGTGTGTGCATGCAGGTATGTGTGCATGTATATGTGTGTGCATGTATCTGTGTATGTGTGCAGGCATGCATGTATGCATATATGTATTGTGCACATGCATTTGTTCATATGCCCACATGTGTTCATGTATGTAAGTGCTGGTGGGTATGAGCTACAACATAAAAATAAAGGTCAGAGGGCAACCTCCAATGTCAGTTCTCACCTTCTACCTTGTTGGAGGCACAGTCTACTTGTTGTTCATCTGACATGTACTCTAGGCTGACTGACCCAAGAACTTCCAGAAATTCTCCACTTCCCATTTCTCACTAGAAGAACCAGAGTTACACCTATGCATCACCTCATCTGGCTTTGTGTGGATCCCAGGGATCCAAACTAAGGTCCTCGAGCTTGTATATGTCATGATTTTTTTTTTCAACTCAACCCATACCTAATTAATATCTGAGAAGAGAGAATCTCAATGAGGAATTGCCTCTATAATATGTGCCTGTGGGGGCATTTTCTTGATTTTTGACTTTTGTGGGAGGAACCAGACCACTGTGGGCAATTGTTACCCCTAGGCAGGTAAGCCTGAGCTACGTAAGAAAGATAGCTGAGCTGAGTACGCCAGAGGAGGCAAGCCAGGAAGCGGCACTCCTCCACCGTCTCTGCTTCAGTTCCTACCTCTAGGTGATGGCCTTGAATTCCTGGCATTGCTTTCCTCAGATTATGGACCTTAAACTGAGAGCCAGATAAATCCTTTCCCCCTCAAGTTATTTTTGGTTCTAGGGTTTGTCACAGCAACTAGAAGCAAACTAGGCCACTCTGCCAACGCTTTGCCCACAGGGACATCTGCCTGTGCTTGGTTTATGAGCTACAAGAAGTTTGATCCTAATGGCTTGTCCGTAGCTTCCAGAAAGAACATCCTTAAGCCCTTTTTAAAACCTCTTGTGGAAAAAAAAAAATCAGTTCATGCCCTTGTGAGGTGTTTTGCGTGCATTAAAATGAAATCTTTGAAATTATAGTTCCTTAGATTAGTCCCTGTTCTCCCTTTCAGCGCCATGTTTTGGAGGAACTCGAAGGCCCTGATCTCCCAAAGACTGTGTTTGTTTTGATTTCTTATGACACCTGAGATGGAACTGGGAGTCCTGAGCTTGTTAGGCATATGTTCTACCACCAGCCTACACCCTCAGCCCCTTCTGTTGTCTTTTCCACTTGTTTGAATGGAACAGTCATTAAGCCAGCAGCCTCCGATAAGTGCATGCCCCATGCCTTTGGGTTATGGGAATTAAGCCGCAGCCCTTGCACTAGGTTCTCTGCCCCTGAACCATCTCTCCAGTCCCAAGTTCTGACCCCAGATGCAAGGGAGATGAAAGGAACATGGTATCTGCTCTCAGTAAGCTTAGGGTCCAGGCAGCGAGAAAAGTCAATAAATAAACAATTGCCATGCAAACATGGGCAACATGGGAAGTCTTTCGCAAGCTGGTGTTAATTATATAATATGGCTTTATTTTGCCAGGCAAGTTTGTCAAATCCCTGGCTGGAGTGCAGTCACTACACATTCTGGTTACCAGTGTGGACAGCCCGTCAGAACACAGACATAGGCTAGTGGGACTTAGCTATTTATTGGATCATTGTGTTAATTCCTGGTGACCTCCACCTCTGTCTCTCTGTTTCTCTCTCTGTCTCTCTGCATGTGTGTACATGTGTGTGTGTGTCAGTGTGTGTGTTTGCACACATGTGCATTCGGGTACATGTAAGCATATGTGGAGGTCAGAGGTTAGGAACAAGCATCCCGCTCTATCACTCTCTACCTTTGATTGATTGATTGATTGACTGATTGATTTTGAGGCAAGGTCTCCCACTGAACATGAAGGTCTTTGATTTGGCTAAGCTGGATGGCCAATGAGCTTTAGGGGTCTACCTGTCACACACACACACACACACACACACACACACATACCCTGAAGGCTGACATTACAGACACACATCACCACACTCAGCTTCTTACACCAGCTCATCCACTTTTAATCCCCTGCCTTTTCCATCTGTGCCTTGCTAGGGACTCACTGTAGCCCGAAGGTTGTGAGACATCCATGTGCTTTTTATGTGAATTCTGGAACTCCAAGCACGGGTCATCCTGCTTGTGCCAGACGGTCACACTTTACCTGCTGAGCAGTCACCCCACCCCATCACTTCCTTCTCTGGGGTTACCCAAACTGGTTTTTAAGGGACCCATGTGAGGACCAGATTCACCTGTAGCCTATAGTATATATATGTGCTTTTATTTTTTTCTCTTCCTCTCTGAGAAAAGACAGGAGTTGAGAGAGTGGGGGTCCTGGTGTTCAGAAGCCTCTCTAGGAATAGCTAACCTATGGAGGTGCTACATTCTCCAGTAGTGACAAGTGCAACAGGCCCCCAAAACCTGGGCACTGTCCGGAGGCAAAAAGTTCAAGGAAACTCAGTCTCCTGGAATGGTGGCATTTTGTATAATGAATGCTCCAATGTCCTTGCTTTACAAGGACATGTGCTTTCCCTTAATACATAGCCATGTTAGTTCCTAGGCAGTCAGTCCTTGAGCTGACCCTGGGTCTAGGCAGCTAAGTCACTGCCCTACACAGGAATTTACCACTCTCTAGGAAGAAGGAAGTTTGTGATCTAAAGAGGAACCAGGGGGGTAGATACTTAGAACCATAGGTAGCTGAGTTACACCCATACACAAGCTTTACAGTGGTCTAGGGGGAAGGTGGACTGTAGGAACTATGGCAAGGGCAGCTACTGACTTTAAGCTGACTTTAGGTGGAGCTGTTTTTGATTCCCAGCTGTTAACATTGAACATTGGCAGTTGGTTCCTGCCAGCCCTTCCAGGTTTGCATTCCTCTCTTTTGTGTAACTTCCCTATTTTCTTCTGTATAAATAGTCTGATGCTCAATTAGACAGATCGCACTCAGATACCACACTCCCTTGTGTCTGTGTCTGTTACCCCACATTCGCCAAATCCTTGCTTACCTGCAACCAGAGACCCGTTCCATGCAGATCAGGGACCCAAGTAAAGTCCGTCTGCGGCATGGAGGTATGCATGGTATCAAGGATGTTTGTAGATGAAATCCAAATCTACATTCACTTATGATAAGGGGAGATGTACTGGCTGGTTTTGTGTGACAACTTGACACAAGCTGGAGTTATCACAGAGAAAGGAGCTTCAGGTGAGGAAATGCCTCTATGAGATCCAGCTGTAAGGCATTTTCTCAATTAGTGATCAAGGGGGACTGGACCTTATCCGGGTCACCTGGTTTCAGGGCCCTGAGTCAGCTTTTGCGTTCAGGTCCCCTCCTGGACACTGACCTGGAATTTGGAATGGTAAGGGAACAAGGAGAGGGCCAGCCGCACACAGTCAAATACGTCAAGATGAGCAGCACGTGTACGAGTCGTGTGCATTAGCGTGGATGACGGGATCACAGCACCTTCCTTGTTTACAGCCTTCACTGGTTAACAGACCAACATGAAGCGTCTGAATGAGCAGGGTATGAGTGGGGTTCCTGGGCCTGGGAACCTGAACTCAGCTTTGACCCTACCGGGAAGATGGAACTCATTCCTGAGATGGTTAAACACTTAGAAAGGGTCTAGCGCAGGCCCCAGTAGATGACTTCTAACTTCAGAAACATCATCTTTCCTGGTGTGTCGAATCCAATGCAAAAATCAGCCCGACTTGCATCCTCTTCACGTGGATGGCAAGTGCTTTGGGCAGAGACCACGTGTGTGAACTTTGCCTCTGTGCGCTGAATACCTCTGTTAACCCAAAAGTAAAGCCATGGCAAAGGAGTGGGACAAGGCTCTGCAATTCTGTTCACCAGTTCATCAGCTTTTAATCCCCTGCTTTTCCATCAGCAGGTTTACTGAGGCCCCATTGTAGGCAGAAGGTGGTGTAATCATAGTCCCTTCTTGCTTAAGTATGTGAGAGAGCAAGGCGGCAGTGCTACACCAATGTCATGAGCTGTTGGTGGAAGGCCAGCCTGAAGACCTCCAGTTCTATTCTGACTTAGCCACGTGGAGACCAACAAGGCTTTGTCTCCTGCCTGGCGCCACTTCGTGTGAGTACAAGAGGACAGCAACACACACTCACGCACTCACAGACACTCTCACACACACTCACACACTTACACACTCACAGACACTCTCACACTCACTCACAGACACTCACACACACTCACTCACAGACACGCTCACACACACTCACAGACAGACACACTCACACACACTCACAGACACACACACACACTCACACAACTCACTCACAGACACTCACAGACACTCTCACTCACAGACACTCTCACACACACTCACTCACACACACACACACTTACACACNCACACACACACACATTCACACATACACACACAAATGTTCTGCCTGCATGTTCAGGTGCTTCTTAGTCTCCACCTTGTGGTTTTTGAATTTTATATCCACAATCTCTCCTTCCAAGCACATGAGGAAAGAATTAGAATTCTACCCAGGATGGAGGAAAGGGATAGGATGGACATCTTGCCAGCCTTTTCCTGTGATGGGGACAGAGAAGTAGATTAGAAGCTCCTTCTGTGTCCCACACCATGCCGGAGCAGCCATTTGTCCAGGAAGAGATGTCAATGGGTTGTGGCCACTGTAAAAGACAGTGACCTCTCCATCTTGGAAGTTCTGGGCACAGGCTCCATTTTTCACTGGCCCCTGGGGGAGATGAAGATATTGCTCAGGGCATTGTCCTGGGTTTCTCTAAGACAGCATTGACTTTATTACAATGATGATCTTCAGAGCTTATAGCTTTCCTCCTCATTTTGACATGAAACACTCTCTCTCTCTCTCTCTCTCTCTCTCTCTCTCTCTCTCTGTGTGTGTGTGTATGTGTGTGTGTGTAACATGTACACTGAGTGTAGTGTAAATACATGTGTGTGCTCACTCAGTAGCCAGGTGAAGACATTAAGATATTAGATGTGATGCTCTGTTCTGTCCCTCTGTACCGTATTCCTTTGACTCAGGGTCTCCTGGTGAACCTGGCAGCCAGCAAGGCCAGCAGATTCTTCTGTCCCTGCCTCCTACAGTGCTGGGGTTGTATGTGCAGGTTAAGCCGCGTCTGAGTTTTCACACAGGACCTAAGAGCTTGAATTAAGGTCCTCATTGTTGAACAGTAAGAACTCACCCACTGAGCTATCGCTATAGCCCCCAAATACCTTTGGATATATGAAATCCCAGGAATAGGAAACCAGTGCCCAGTGTCACTGCTGCCTTGACAACCTTACTTGATAAAACTGAATGCTGGCATACGTAATGACACCGTAAGCTGTGATCTGACGTATCACCAGTGCTCAGAACTGCAGAGATAACGGCAGCCCTCTCTGGCATCTACCGTGGTGGGTTCGAGTTCTGTAAGCTTCCATTTCTGCTACTTGATCAACGCTGTGGCCTCACTCCGTGCTGTGAGCCCCAGCGTACATAGCAATGATTGAGACAATAGCATCAGGATGGCTCAACTTCACTGGCTTTGGAATCACTATGGAATCACATCCTGTTTATCTATGCAGATGTTTCTGGGAAGGATGAGGTGAGAAGGGAAGACCCATCCTAAGGGAGGCAACATTGGCCCATGAGACAGAGGTCTAGACTGAATAAAAAGGAGAGAGATGAGCACCAGCATTCCCCCCCTCTCTCCACCCCCCTGTCTCCCTCTCCCTCTCTCCCCCTCTCCCTCTCCCTCTCCCTCTCCCTCTCTCTCTCCTTATGTGATTGTGGCCATGGCTTCACCATCATGACAGACTTTATTCTCACACAGTGAGCCAGAATGAGCCCTTCCTGCCTCCCTTTCTTCCTCCCTCCCTCCCTTCCTCTCTCCATCCCTCCCTCCCTTCCTTCTTCCCTCCATCCCTCCCTCCCTCTCTCCCTTTCTTCCTTCAGTTACTTCGTCAGCCGTTTTTCACAGAGATAAGAGAGTAACCAACACAAACAAGGACCTTATCTTGTTCGCTAGGATGGTCCAGGTAAAAGGATGCCTCCATTTCAAAAGCATCTTTTATCTCAGGAGTCTTTTCTGTCTCAACAAAAACTCCTTCTCCTGCACACTGAGGAAATAATGCTGCATTGAGGGAAGCCAAACCTCAAGCCTGCTTTTCTCTGGTAGCCGTGGCTCCAGGCCAACAGGAGGCATCATGCCTGTGTCTCCCGAAGGAAGATGAAACCTGACGTGAAATGATTAGAGATAAGACATTTCAAAATTTGGGAGCCCAGCTGAATACCAAAACCGTATCAGACCATAAGCCAGATGTTCCCAGAACTTTTCACCCATTTTTTTTTTATTTCTGCCTGAAGGAGAAGCTTTCATTCATAAAGAAAACAGTGAGCAGAAATTGTTGTGGCAAATCATCAACTCATGGTTCATGGTTATTTAAAATGAGCCCATTTGAAAATAATCAAAGATGTTCACGGGGATTTATCACGGAAGTTGTTCATCTCAGTGGTATTTGTCATATGTATAGTGTAGAAACAGCCCCAGTGGATTGCCATAAGGGATTCGTTATATAAACCACAGTACTCTCATTTGATGGACGGCTGTTCGGCCATTAAAAAAAAAAAAAAAAAAAAAAAAAAAAAAAAAAAAAACAAAAAAAAAAAAAAAAAAAAAGCGCAACTGTTGAAGAATATTTAAAGGCCTGAGAAAATGTTGGCCATATTTTTAAAGCTAGAAAATCATGTTACAAAGTAGCCTATATGGTGAGATCGTATTTTACGCCTTTAGAACCCAGGCGATCTGCTGGGGTTCCTCTGCTTTGGCATCTAAGATTGGCTCAAACTCCCAGTCCCGGGACTCTCTGGCTCAAGTCCCAAGATGCCTGGAGTCCTTGCACATCTCTACCTGCCATGGCTTCCCTCGAAGCCTGAGTTGAAGGTGAAACTTAACCTCACTCACCTCTTTAGAATTTGTAGGTGCAAAGCCAAGCACACCGCTGCCCCTCCTGGCTTTGCTGTTTGCAATGAGACTCATGGAGGCCATGAAAGAGGTATCGACAGGCGATCGTAATGTGAATGGAAAAACTCACTCTGCCAGGAGCCTTACTGGATAAAGAGGATCGTGCAGATATAATTAGGGGTCTACACAGCCTTGGATTAAGTGTGGCTTCAACCCAATGGCATGTTCCTTCATAAGGGTCTGAAGGGGAACGGAAGAGATGGCTTAGCAGTTAAGAGCACTCCTGGCTCTTACAGAGGACCAAAGTTCAGTTCCCAACTCCTACATGGTGTGGCTCATAAGCACCTCAAACTCCAGTTTTAGGGTTTCTGATTTCTAGTGACCTCTTCTGACTTCTGTGTGTACTACGTGCATAGAGCACACATACATACATATGTGTAGGCCAAACACTCATGTAATAGTAATAATAATAATAATAATAATAAATGTGAAGAGAAGACAGAGTGAAGGCTGCATAGCGGTAGAGACAGATTGGACACAGTGCCTCAGTCTGATTCCTGGAACCTGCAGCTTGGAAGAGATGGGGCAGTAGCTTCTCCTAAAACCTTCAGAGGGGCCATGGCCCTGCCATCCTGTTGATTTCAGCCTGTAAGAGGATGTATTCTAGATGCTTAAACTACCTGGTTTGTGGATATAGCATCCCGGGAAACTCACAAAATCACCTTAGCACAGATAGCAAGAAAGAACAGCCCTACCTTCTCACAAGGCCCTTAGTCCCTCCCATCACCTCTGTGGAGTCTCCACCGCCACCCAGGTACGTTCCTTAGCATCCCTCAGCTCTCTCAGCTCCCTCCCTTCTGTCCATACGTTCCTCTTCCCCCTTTATTCTGAACTTACTATTTCCCAACCCTCCCTCTCCCCACCATGTTCTGAGCTGCTATCATCCACAGCTTCCCCCACCTCAGCAAGGGCAGCTGCCTGCTTCCTGTAGCAGCCAAGCGTGGTGGCTCTGTGACTCGGCTCACACCCGGTCCTTCAACAAGTCTTGGCAGCCGCTGCCTGACCATTTCCACCCACCTCCATGGCCCCGCTCTCCTGGCCCGAGCCACCACCTACCTGGGTTGCAGCCACTTTCCACAACTCCCCAATTCCATGGTTACATCCTTGTATAATTACATCACATTACATCATCCTGTCAACCGGACACATCCTAGCCACCCCAGAAGAGAGTCTTGGCGAGGATCACCGAGATGAGGTTGGTCTGAGAACACGTCATTGGGAAACTGCCACCTTGATTTTGTTGATTGATGTGGGAAAACTGAGCCTCTAGCTCCTTGGTTTGGACTGAGTGCTAAAGTGCACACATTTCTCTCTGTTCTCTAATGTGGCTGCAGACTATGGGCTTCAAGCTCCATCGCTGTGATCCCCCCTGGCACCCTCCCCCACTGTGCAGGACTACCAAAATCACAAACCAAGATAAACCCTTTCTCTTCTAAGTGTTTTGTCACTAAATAAAAAGCCCAGTGCCAGGTGTGGGATACCTCCTCTCAAGGTGTTGGTCAGGGGAATCCTGGGGACCCCCACAAAAACAATACAGGTTATTAACACTGCTCTTGGTTGCTCACTAGAACTTGAAGACAGCATATATGTTGGTCGTAGGACACAGGAAATCAGCAGCAAGAACACTTCCTGCAATACAGGAAGCACTCAATATAATGCACATTGAATGTACGAACTTATTGCTTAAGTTATCCAATATCACTTAACTATTCAATATTCCCAGTTTAAGTATGTATAGGTATGTATATGTACACATATATATGTGTGTATATACATATAATATATACATATATATATTGCATGGATATATTATTATTATCACTTGTGACTCCAGACTCAGTGAGGAATGAGTACTATCCTCATCTATGGGTAGAGAGACATGCCAGTACTCCCATTTTTAACTACCTCCTATGTTGGAGCTTATGTGACCAGTCCCATTCCTTGCAATATTGCTTATGTTGGAGCTTATGTGACCACTCCCATTCCTTGTAATATCCATTATTCCATGCAATAATATTTTATTCCTATGTACCAGAAACTATCAGAACCTCTGATAGTGTAAGCTATAAATCACTCTATAAGAAAGGTCCTTGAGTTGACACAAACTTTTATCACCTAGAGTTCCTGGTATGCAATAGCATGTTCAAATTCTTGCCCCCTATAACCTTCTATGGTTATAAACTCTGGTTCTGTGCCATACTTTAAGTTACCATGCTCTTCAGTTGGCCAGCAGCAAGGAGGCAGTAAATGGGTGGGACACTACAGAACAAACTATAGAGTCTCTGTCAGGGTGGGGAAATAGCTAGGGGTGGGATAAAGTGTTTGCTGTGCTAACATAAGGACCTAAGTTCAGATCCCAACACCCGCATAAAAGTCAGGCACGCCAGTGCAGCTCTGGAACCCCAATACTTGCAGAGTGGAGATAAGAGAGATACAGGGGACTATTGGCCAGTCGGGCTGGTGGAAATAGCAAGTTCAGGTTCAATATGCGACTTTTATCTCAAAATTATAACCAGTGAATGAGGAAGATGACTACAAAATCAATCTCTAGCCTCCGGTGTGTGTGACACACACACACACACACACACACACACAGAGAGAGAGAGAAACACACACACACACTAAATAAGTTCAAAATTAATCTAGTTGGCTCTAGATGCAAAGCCTAGGCATCAGCAGACAAGAGATGCTAGGATTCCCTCCCCTCCCTCAGCACCAGCTGCAGTGTCCTCCTCCAGCTTCTCTCTCCACAGGACCATTCGTAGCAAGACAGACAGCCTTTTCTCTTATCCCTTTAACATTTCCAAGACCTGGTGGCCCCTGGTGGCCCTCTCTTGGTCCCTGGGAATCACCCCATTCCTTGGCCCACTCTCATCCGGTTCTTGGCCTCACTTTACTCTCATTCCATATTTGAGGGAAGTCAGGTCAGGGGAAGCACCTGGGAGTAGAGGAAGGAATGAGAAGATATAGCTGAAGTGTGGCCTATGGATGGGTTGTCTAAAAGACTCTGGTCCTGTGCTCTTTCTTAACTACCTTGCTGACACTCTGAAGTGTCCCCCTGCTGAGGAAGCCACTGTGAAACTAGAAAAGTTGTAGAGAAGATGGGGCCTGTGGGATGACTGAGTAAGAAAAGACACTTGCTGCCAAGCCTGATAGAACTGGACTTCCCCACCACCACCACCAAGTTGTCTTCTAACCACCACAAACACATCACAGCATATGTGCGCAACCCCCCAAAAATAATAAAACATTTTTCTAAAGAGATGTGAGGGATGGAGAAATGGCTCTGCGCTTAAGAGTGCTCGATGCTCTTCCAGAAGACAGAAGTTCAGTTCCCAGCACCCACATCTGGTACCTCACAACAGCCTGTAACTCCATCTTCAGCAGATCTCAGCCTGTCTTCTGGCCATTGAGGGTTCCTGCACACACATGACATAATTCACACAGAAACACATACGTATGCATTAATTAAAAAAAAAAAAAAAGTCTTTTTCAGAAGAGCCCAGGAGACTACTGTACTGGCTGGTTTTATATCAACTTGACACAGGCTGGAGTTCTCAGAGAGAAAGGAGCTTTAGTTGAGAAAATGCCTCCATGAGATCCAGCTGTAAGGCATTTTCTCAATTAGAGATCAAGGGTGGGAGGGCCCCTTGTAGTTGGTGCCATCTCCGGGTTGGTAGTCTTGGGTTCTATAANAAAGCAAGCTGAGCAAGCCAGGGNAAGCAAGCCAGTAAGNAACATCCCTCCATGGCNTCTGCATCAGCTCCTGCTTCCTGACCTGCTTGAGTTTCAGTTCTGACTTCCTTTGGTGATCAACAGCAATGTGGAAGTGTAAGCTGAATAAACCCTTTCCTCCCCAACTTGCTTCTTGGTCATGATGTTTGAGCAGGAATAGAAACCCTGACTAAGACAACTACAAAACAAAACAAATCTGAGAGTCAAGTTGAAAACAGGGTATGGGAATGGTGTGGCCAACACCCCAGGTGGGTGGGGGTTAGAAATCCTCCTCTGGATACTGGAATGAACTGGACCATCTCCACACTCTCCAGTGTCATCTCATGCTCGAATACGTTTGGGAGACATCTGCCTAGGGACCATGATTAAGAGAAAACGAGACAATCGAAGGTATCTTAAGGGGATAACTGACGGATGAGGAGAAAAGGCTGATGTTTGAGTCTTGGGTTTTAACCCACCAGGAAGTGGCAAAGAATCAAAGAAAGGCTTCGGAGCAGGAAGGGAAGGGAGGTGATAACACAAATGAATGAGGAGGAGGAAGAAGAGGAAAGAGAGAGAGAGAGAGAGAGAGAGAGAGAGAGAGAGAGAAAGAGAGAGAGTTAGTTTATGGTTTAGAAACAAAGGGTTTGATAGGAAACAAGAGTCTTCCTAGAGATGGAGGTCTCAATACAAGGAAGTTTCAATGATTCTGACATAGCTGAATCCCTCAGGAAACATCTGTACCCACGCTGCAAATGAGCCAGGCATGCGCACAGAGGGGAGAGCACAGATCGTGTCTGAGTCGGTCCCCATGTAGTTCCCCAAGAAACACCACCTGAACTCTTCACACACCAGCTTGCAGAAAGCCAAGGAGCTTGGCCACCTCATTAACACCGTCTGTGAACACTGTGTTTTATGGCCACCGCTGCAAGGGGGAAGAGCATTTGGCTATGCGGTGGGTTAAGTAAACACATGCGATGTGATATGTGTGTAACTGCAATGGCTAAAATACTCGTGGTGTAAAAACACGGTCCTTGCAGTCAGCAGAGGGGTGAAAAGGAAGTAATTTGATAGTGAAAATCCATTCAAGCCAACTCTTGGTTTTTGGCGCGGCCAGTTAGAAGCCCTTTGTTATTCAAAGCTTCCTCTGCTTCCTGCCCCTGCATTTTTCTCCTCAGCCTGAGAAAGGAGGCTGGAGGTGAGCCTCAAGGGAGCTGTGACCTCAAGACAGTAGAGCAAGACAGGTAGGCTTACTGGCACCTACCCTCTTTCCCATGCTGAGTTTAACACCCTTGACACCCTTCCGTGGGTGTGTCAAGGAGACAGGCCACCCCGCCCGCTTCCACTCTATCACCCTTGAAATTAGAATGAGACTGGAGTAAGGTTTTTATGACAGCTGTATTGGTGTATAATCTATTCACTCTGCTTGTTCAATCCAATGACTCCCATTCACAAAGTTATGCAACCACAATTACATTTCACCACCCAGGAAAGAAATACTAGACTCACCAGAAGTCATCCCTCTCCACAAGCCCCCCTCCCCCCCCCCAGATATGTCCTTTCTTTCTCAGGGGGATTTGTCTATTCTGGCAAATTCTACAAGTTAAATCATGCAGCCAGCAGTTTTTCCGCGTCTGGCCGCTTCACCTGGCTAATGAGGACCATGTTTTTAATGGCCCATCTATCCTTGTGGTAGCAAGCACTGGCAGCACCTTGCTGTTTGTGACTGGAACGTATCCTATTAAGTGAACACAAAACACTCACGGATTCGTTTGTCGGTCACTCACCATTCTAGATCTTTCCAGTTTGGAGCTGCAAAGACTCGCGCTGCTATAAACACTCCTGTGAATGTTTTACACATATAATCTCTTGTTTAACTTTGAACTCTTTTCTTCCCAAGTGCTGGGATTGCAGGCTTGTGCCACGATACCTGGCTCTCCACATCTAAGTTTGGGTGGACCTGGACCCGTGTCTCCTCAGTTCTGGCTACAAAACCCGTGCTTGTAATCTTGATTTATTTCTTCGATGTTTAGAAGTTTACAGTGGGAAGTCATGGGGTGAGACAGACGCTTCAATAGTTAAGAGTGATTTCTATGCAAGCTTGCAGACCTGAGATCAGATCCTCGGAAGCCACGGGAAAAAGACCAGGTAGGCCATGCACATCTGAATGGGGGAGGGGAGGGCAAGGGCAAGTGGAGATTGGGTCAGGAGGATCCCTGGCTGCTAGCAGAATTCCCAGTTCAGTATATGATGTTGTCTCAAAGGAATAAGATGGGAGGTTATGAAGCAGAGCACTTGATGTCCTCCTATGGCCCCTGTGAACATGTACACAGGTTGCATACACCTGCATATATATACATATGCATATGAATATATATATTCACACCATACTTGCATGCATACATACACACACACACATGCTCACTACTGCAAGTGAACTATTCTTTATAAGTAAGACTAGTTGTGACATCTCTCAGCTGATCACACAAGTCTGTTTGGAAACCACCATCCCCAAACATACGGCCCAAGGGAGAAAACACTTGTGCAGGTGGAGGAGCCTCTCTGACCCTGTCAGGAGCGCTGGCAGGTGTTGCTTGGAAGAGCAACGAGAAGCAATGGGGCTTTCACCTGAGGAAGAAGCTGTAGTCTGCAAACTCACGCTGCCTCCGAAGTCATACGCTGAAACCCTCATGCGGGAATCGGGATTGTGTTTCTCCTTCCTCGGTTTCCATCTCCCTCTGTCTTCCTGGACCATCCCAGCATGTGGACAAGGCCTCCCCTTCAGATTCAGCGTGGCTTGTACTACCTGAAAGAAGGCTTCCTCTTTCCTCCTGTTGCAGACATGACACCTCACCACTCCGCAAACCAGACTCCGACCTGCCTCTTTGGCCCCTGGCTTCTACCAGGCTTTCTCTGGTCTCTTTTCTCTTTGGGGAACTGCCTACTCGAGTTACTGGGTTTCACCGCAGCTGCTGCTTTCTCTGTGACAATCCAGGGATCTGTGCCCAAAGAAACCAGGAGCCTCGGGAGACACTGGAGAGCTGATCTGCAGGGGCATCCTCAGAGGGTACAGAACTGTGGGATTCCTCGTGTGTAGCAGAGACTACACGGCCCCGGCTCTACTCGCCAAACCAGTGCACGCATGCCCAACTTTCAAATGCAGGCACCTTCATGTATATGTACTGTTTTCTATGGAATGCCAGAGTTGGCAGGGTAAGTACACCTCAGGATCACCCTCAAAGATAACCAGAACGTCCTGGTGAACAAGCAGGAAATGGTCATATCTGTAAGGTAGGCTAGCTCTGAGAAGGGCTTTAGAGCTCTCCCGAGAGACCAAGCTCATCAGCCCTCGGGGTTGTTATCTGTCTCCTTTTCCTTCGGGAATCTCCTCTGAGAGCATCGCAAGGGTTTTGCCAGCTTTGGTTGTCATTGCAACAGCACACCGGAGAAGCAACTTAGGGAAAGGTTTGTTTGAGCTCATGGTTCAAGGGAGTCCCTTCATGATGGAGAAGGGATTGTGGGTAGAAGAGGTCCATGGTTGTAGAAGCTGCTAGAACTGACTTCTCACATGGGACTGATCAAAAAGCAGAGGAAGCTAAGACAGAGTCAGAAGTAGAATACATTCCTCAAAGGTCCACCCCAGTAGCCTTTAGTTGAACCTAGATTTCACCTCCTCATGGTCCCACAGCCTCCCAGAATCTCCCTATCAACTGGCACCAGCTCTTCAGACTCATCACCAGCTTGTGGGCGTACATGTCACAAGCAAACCACAGCCCTTATGCACTGACTCTTAACCACAAGGTCTGGTTTTGGAAAGAGGAGAACTCAGACATGGTCATGGACTTGGGAGGGACGTGGTCAAGGTCCAATCGCACCAGATCTCATTGCAGACACTCTCCAGAGACATTCCCTCCCAAGAGTGTGTATGTATGTGAGTTGGTTGAGATACCCATATACCTTCCCACTGTGGCAAGAGTCACTCATGACTCCTTTTCTAGAGGCGGTTCCGAGCAAGGCAGTGAGGAGCAGTTGACTCCCAGAGGACACTCTTTGTGGCGCCAGCATCTTTGTATTGCGTTGTCATGTAGCCCTTGCAGTTGGCGATAGAACCCATGCCATCATACCACCACTGAGGATAACATTGGGTGCCCAGCACAGGCTACTGTTTAATAAGGATACACTTAAGGATGATGAAAAGAACACTTAAGGACCGTCCTCCCTCCAACGCTTCTTCTTCCTCAGATGCTGTTTTATCCTCTTGGCACAAAGGTCAGACTGCTGATAAAACGGAAAAACCTCCAGAATATTCGCTCATTAAGTGGTAATGGTTAGGAAAGAGCACACATACCAGTGGGTACAAGTTAAAGAAGAAACGCGGATAAGATATGTGGTTTGTGGGGCTGGAGGGGCGACCTCACGGTCAAGGCTGCTTAGTGCTCTTACAGAGGACTTGAGTTCATTTCCCAACAGCCATGTCAGGCGGCTCACAATGTCCATGACTGCAGCCAGCCCCAGGGGAGCTGACACTCTCTTCTGGCCTCCTCAGACACCTGTGCTCATGTTCACATAGCCACACATGCTTATTTATAATATAAAAATGTAAGACATGATATAATATAATACATTATAATATATAATATAATGTAATATAATATAAAAATTATAAATACAAATACAATATAATAGTATATGATAAATTTTATATATGACACATAATATGATGTCATGTGTAATATAATATAAATAGTATACTTATTACAAAATATATAAATAAATGTATTGTATTATAATATATGTTCTTTTTAAATTTATAAAATAAAATACATTTTAATCTCTGTGGATTATATTAATATTAATATTTTGGTTGTAAAACTATTCTATAGTTTTACTGAAGCTGTTACTGAAGGAATCCAACTGAAACATATATGGGAGCTCTTTGTATTATTTCTTAATAATTATTTCAATAAAAATCCAAATTATATATAAGATACATATTACATATATGTTCTTACATAGCAGTTAGACTACCTGGGTTAGCAAAGCTAATGAGGGGGCTGCCTACTAGCTTACTCACTGGACAATGCAGGCAAACCTGCCTAGGGATGGTGCCACCCACAGTGGACTGGGCCTGCGCACATCAATCACTACTGCAGAGTGCCTCTCATAAACATGGATACAGGCTACTCTGATCTGGGCAGATCCTCAGTTGAGGTTTTCTCTTCCCAGGTGACTCTAGATATGCACCACGTTGATAACAGAGACTTAATCAACCCGGTGACTGCTGAATTTCAGCCCATTAAAAAAAAAGGAAAAGGGGATGGGGTGGAGGCAGGGGAAAATCAGCTCTTTTTAACATCCGATGCAAGAATCGAACACATCATTTCAATCATACCGTGTGGTAAGAACTTAGCCACATGGGCACGCTTAAACCTACAGCGAAGCCTGAAAAGTAGAGAGTCATTATATAAATGACCGTGCGGGGCAGTAAAACACTATCACTTTGCAAGAAAGGAGAGACACACTTTGGGTAACAACTAACGATGTTCCATAAAGTACAAAATGGTTGCCTTAGTTGAGAGAGTGTTTTTGATGTGTGCCCAAAACACCTTCTTGGGGGTACAGTCTCTGGCATGCTCTACAATATTTTTCTGTCAAGACATTGGATGGGAGCAAATTCTGTCTGTGTTAGACCAAAAAATGTCCCCCCAAGTATCCATATTCCTAGTGCCTGGAACCCAGAAATATAATTTAACATGGCAAAGAGGACCTAGAAGACGTGGTTAAGTTGAACCAGTGCCTATTGAGGGTTATTAATATGGTCTCTAAATGTACTCACAAGTATAAATAAAGGAGCACACAAAGGAGATAAAACTCAAAAGGAGAGAAAGTCTGTGCCATATAATAGAAGAATTTCAGCTTCTGTGCTCATTGAGATGAAAATGCCGTGAGTCCAGAGATGCAAAGGCTAAGCTTCGGGTTGACAAGAGAGCTCGGCTTAGTTGCTTCCACTAAACCTGACTGAGTTATATCTTCAGGGCCTATATGTTGGTGGAAAGAGGGGAGGAAAATCCCATAGGGTGTCCTTGTTTCTACAAATGCGCGCGCGCACACACACACATACACACACACTTGCTAAATGTAATTGTAAAAAATTTGAAGAACACAACTCTGGAAATTGAAATACATAACACAGCAAATCCTCCTGCTGTCCCTCCATGGGTAGCCACCTCGACATCTCGGCTTTACTCAAGAGAGAATGACTTCCAATGACTGCCTCTGGGACTGTAAGAGACTAGACTTAGGGCTTTAAGCTGCCATGTTTATGTTCATTTGTAACAGCAGACACAGGGAGGAATAATAATCCAGTTCCAACTCATCAGAAGATATCTTTCAAGATATTGATTGAGTAAGAGACAGTCACATGACCCATGGCTATCCAACCAGAATCTTCCCTGAGACTTACACTGGACCAGAAGGCTTCCCTTCTGAGGAATCCAGGAAATGAGGAAGGTACTGACTTCGGCTACCAAGAAATTTTATTTTTATTTTTTTTTCTTGCCACAGTAAAGAGGCCGGCCAATCATTAGCAATCTGAACTAAGAGACGGCTGAATCCACCTTTTGAGTTTCCGGTTACAGGAGCCTAAAATGTTTTTTTTTTCTTTGATTTTCCAGTATCAGGATGAATTTGTATGATTGTCAATTCAAAACTAAGAAACATAGCTGGTACCTGTGATTCTCAATTCCTGAAAGCACTGAAGAGCGAAGAGGCAGGCACGGGCTTCAGCAGTGCCCTCGGAGAACTCCAAAAGCTCGAGTGGCCTTATTTCCTAGGAAATAAATGATACTGATGCTGAAAGGTCCTCTCTGGACATGTGTCATGTGACCATCTCAACCAGTCACTGTAAGTATGAAGTATGTAAGTTCCTCTTGGCTAGGGAACTTGGGATAACATAAAATTTCATATTTTCTTGTTGAAATTTTTTCTTGCATGAATATAATGAATTTTAGCCCACAGTCTTCTCTTATCTTCCCCCCCCATTCTCCCAGTGAAAACCATCTTCTTAAAAGTACTCTACTACTCTCGTGTGTGTGTGTGTGTGTGTGTGTGTATAAGTGTGAGTGTATGCACCATGCATGTGTCTATCTGTGTGTGTTCGCCTGCATGTGTGTGTCCATACATTAGTGTCATGGTTGCATGGATCAGTGATTACATAAGCAACTTGTCAGTGGTTACATCACTGACAAAAGTCACACCTCTTCCCCCAAGCCACCCTTAACTATCGGTAGTCCCTTGAGGATGGGTGGGTCCTCATGAGCCCCTCTCCTTTCTATGCAGAAACGTTGATGGTGCTGGTCTGGTGTGTGTCCTCTTCAGGGTATACCACAGCTGTAGCAAGTTCCTGAGTCAAGTACGGAAGACCCTGTTTTCCAACAGTCCTTCCCAACCTCTGGTTCTTACAATCTTTCTGCCCCCACCCCTTCCATGATGTTCCCTGAGCCTTGGAGAGGGTGACATAGAAGTCCCTGCATAGGGCCAAGCACCTCAGAGCTACTTACTCTCTGTGCTTTGACCATTCACAAGTATCTCTATTAACTGTCATCCACTGCAAAAGAGACTTCCCTGTGGGGGTACTGAGAACTAAGCTAATCTTATGAAGTTTTTAATCAGCACTATTTAAACACGTCATTTAATTTGTGCTGAGAAAGGCAATGGTTCTAATAATAAGATATTGCAAAGTTTCTTTGTTTTTTTTTTTTAAGGAAAAAGAACAGTCATTGACCCAGATAGGATGCTTGATAATTCTTAATAAGTGCTATAAATGCTCATAAAAAGAATGTGAAGATGCTTAATTGCTGAGTAAATGAAATATAAACATTCATTAAGTTACTCAGAGAGTTCTTTAATATGTGGTAGGGAAAATCATTTTATCAAATGCACTGTAAGTAATACATGCTTATTTCCCTTCCTAAAACAAATTCGATCTTGAAATCATTAACCACCATTTAAATGTTTCTTGACTTTTGTCTATTTGTTTCCCCCCGCCCCTTTTAATTTTTTTCCTTGTTGGTGAGGGAATACAAGGAAATCCATCCAGGAGACAGAGCAGCAGAAAGGACAGGGCTCCGAGCAAAGGGAGTTGGAGCTTAAGACTTTTGGTCCCAGCCCTATCATTCATGATTTCTGTGTCTGAACAAGACACTGAACTTGATTGATTTTCAAGGGGCTTGGGGGAAGGTTACTATTTTTAAGGAGATTCATTTCTTTTTATTCATGCGTGTGTGCAGGTGCACATGTGTGTACAGTGCACTCATATGCACTTGTCCATAGTGCATACATGTGAGACACTGAACCAGAATCTCACTGAGATTTTTTGAGGTGTCGACCAAGCCTACCGAGATGTCTTTTGTATTTTTGTTGTTGTTGTTATGTGGGTGCAGGTACACATGTGTTCCAGAGCATGCGTGGATATCTGCATGGAAGACAGCTTTCGAGAGCCTGTTCCCTCTCCCGGGAATCAACTCCAGGTACTCAGGCTTGCGCGTCGTGCGCTTTCCCTTTAGAAACTGCCTCAGTTCACAGTGGCCGCTCACAATCTACTCCCATCGCTCAACCTGACCCCTCTTCCAGCACCACCTTGCCGCAGCAGATTTCAGTAGAGAATATGTCTGATCCAAGCTGGGTCCAGGAACATTTGACCTGCTTGGAGATTTGAACAGCTACAGACAGAAATGTGTGTGTGTGTGTGTGTGTGTGTGTGTGTCTGTCTGTCTGTCTGTCTGTCTGTCTGTCTGTCTGTCTGTCTGTGTCTCTGTGTGTGCGCGTGCGCGCACGCACGCCTCACAAAATTGAAAACTGACCTAAGAGCAGGGGAGAGACTGGACAATTTTGAGACTTTTAAATAGGATTATTGGGGAGAGCCATGTTTGTGCTTCCCCTGCCTCGGTGACTTGGGAGGCTGTGTGTTGAAAAGAATGACAGAGCAGGTGGAGAAAACTTGGTCCCTGAATGAGTCCTATGTGGCTCACACAGCACTCTCTCCTTTCCTGCAGGCTGAATTTGGTGCTGATGAGAGGGGGAAAAAATATACTTTTATTACACGAAGCCACTAAGATGTGGGGGGTATTACGGAATATCCCCTAATAATTGCTGGGAACACATACAGCTGTTCAGCCCTTTCTGGCCTGTTTATACTTAGAATGTTCCCCGGCATTGGCTTCTTGTACTCATTCATTATCCCAGAACTTTAACATGAGGGCATGTGGGAATCCGATGTCCTAATGGAAGTGTGTGTGATTCTCAACACAGAAAAGGAGGCACAGCTCTAAGGAAGCCTG
Organism: Mus pahari; assembly: GCF_900095145.1. NCBI lineage: Eukaryota > Metazoa > Chordata > Mammalia > Rodentia > Muridae > Mus > Mus pahari. The sequence continues at coordinate 40,904,483 of NC_034609.1, read as the reverse complement.
CCAGAAATGGGATCGTGCTGAAATGCGCCATGGTCCAGACTGGTCCAGACTGGTCCAGACTGGCCTCAACAGCAACCTCCACACTGGAACTAAAATCTTTCCCCTTGACCTAGAGTCCAACTCCTACCTTCTTTTTCTCCCTCTTCTTCTTTAGGGGTCATTATGTAAAGCCAGAGTTTGCAAATACTCATTTGTGTAATAAATAAAATGTTCATACATGGTTATGCCCCAACTCCCAATGTGGCCCACCTCATCCCGTATTCTATAAAATTCAAAAAGGAAGAGTTAAACCACAGCCCCCTTTTTGGCATTCAACACCATTTGTCTCCTAAATGACCTATAAAATGCATATTGACCTGAAAATTGATGCTAAAGAGGATTTCTTTCTCTGGTCACTTTCAGTGTAGATTTCTTATCTGGGCTTTTACAAAGTCTACTAACCAGCAGTGAGAACTTGGGGAGTAATTACAAAGTCTGTAATTTTCCTTTCAGATGTAAATGTTTATATTTTAAGAGTCCTGGGGGGGGGGAACAGAAGAATATTAACATTTAATATAGCACTCTTTGTGTTTATCCATACAGGAAATGTGGGCATCCCCTGGAGGATCCTGGGATTGCTCACAGGAAAACAATCTCCTGTATCAAATTCTCAGGGGTCCCTTCTTCCACGGCTGCTGGTCTCAAGAGGACATAGCTGGGCTCCCAGCTCCTGAGCATCCGTCTTCTTCTTTTCTAAGTTTGTTTGTTTTTTGTTTTTTTTTTTTAATATCCCAAGGAGCCACAGAAAAGCTGTCCCTAAAGATCACTAAATACAACCCTATCTTCCCTCTCCTGAGGCCTACAGCCAGATGGAAGCTGAAGTCCGGGAAGCCAGGAAAGTCGGAATCTCACCAGCAGCCCGGCTTTCTTCTTCTGGCCTCCACTTCTTTTTATGTCCTGGGGCTTGCGTCTACCTTTGTGACTTTATGTATATACCTGAGGGAAACCCAAGCAGTGGATGAATATCCTTTCAGATGTAAATGTTTATATTTTAAGAGTCCTCGGGGGACAAAAGAATATTAACATTTAATATAGCACATATAATTCATGTGAGCCCATTTGAGTGAGTCTGAATATGGGAACAGTTCTCTTGACAAGGGAAGCAGTGGGAGTCGAAAATCTTCATTTTTTCCAGTTTCCAGAACAAAACTCTCTGATCCAGGGTCCCATATAAGGCACATGTCCCTTTGGGCCGTATACACAGACTATGTAGCTTTCCATAAGCCCACAGTCCCAATGAGAGGGCATAAGGTGTTCCTAACAGGGAGAAAGTGAACTTCCTCTCCTCATAGCTTCTAAGTCCTTAGGGAACAAAGGTTGGGCTTCGCTTGTTACATAGTCAGTGGCCATAGTAACAGGGAGCTGGGAAAACAAAATCAGGAACACAACGAAACGTATCCACTTATAGATACCAAAGGTCAGGAAAAACAAACAAACAAACAGGCTTTGGAAAAGTAAGTGGAGGGGCTGGAGAGATGGCTTAGCAGATAAACGCACTTCCTGCTCATGCAGAGGACCTAGGTTTAGATTCCAACACTTACTTGGTGGCTCACAACTGGCCTGTAACTCCAGTTCTAGGAGATCTGAGGCCTTCTGACTTCCTCGGGCACCAGGCATGTGGTTGCATACGTGCAGGCAAAACACTCAAACACATAAAAACACTATATGTGTGTGTGTGTGTGTGTGTGTGTGTGTGTGTGTGTGTGTGTGTGTATGTATATGTGGTGGATATGTGTGTGGATAGATAGATAGATAGATAGATAGATAGATAGATAGATAGATAGATATGTATATATAGTTTGGTTTGTTTTGTTTGATTTTGAGACAGGGTTTCTCTGTGTATCCCTGACTATCCTGGAACTCACTCTGTAGACCAGACTGACCTCAAACTCAGAAATCCACCTATCTCTGCCACCCAAGTGCTGGGTGTGCACCACCACTGCCCAGCTAAAATAAAATATTTTTAAAGAAACGTGGAGAATGAATGTTCCGTTCCTTACAGACCTTCATCTGTCGTCTATCCATTCTCCAGTCAGGAGTCCATCAATCCATCCACCCACACACCCATTTATCCATGTTCTCATTCATCTATCCACCATCTATCTATCCATATACCACCTCTCCATCATCCCATATACTTACCCGCATACCTATTTACCTACACATCCATCTACCTACCTATCTTTCTATCTGCCCATCCATCCATCTTTCTATCCACCCACATACCCATCCACCCATCTATTTTTCTATCCACCCACATACCCATCCACACTTTCATCTACTCACCTGCCCTCCCGTCTGTCCATTCATCTGCCTGCCCACCCATCCAAGGAAACCGGCTGAGCTAAACCCCTTCTTCGATCAGTTCTGCACTAATTAATAGAGGTACACAGAGAGGTGGAAGCCTGGAAGCAGAAGCTGGAGGTAGGAAGAAGAGTCCAGATGACCCTCTCGAAAGATGCTGAAACACACTGCTGGAAAATTGGGCGAGATTAACCGTGAACTGCCTCAGCACAGTTAAAAACTGAGAAACCACTTGCTCATCATAGAGATGAGGGAACCTCCGGGCTTCCTAGAGAGACCCGGAAGCGGCTTTAGGAGCCAGTTTGACAGCTTTTGCTCCAGAGCGGGGGGCGGGGGTGTCAGCAAGGCACCAGAGGCTCTCTCGTCTTGCTTCTACAAGCCACGCTGTCGTCTGCCTCTGTGAGTGGATTGGGGTCGCAAGGGCTGTCGTCACCCACGGGGTCCCTATTCTGGGATGGCAGGGCGGTCCTAAACGCACTTTGGCGGGCTTGTGACGAGCCAGCTGAGGGTGAAAGGAGCCTAAGGTGGCCATTGAGGGTTAACAGGTGGCATTTGAGAATGACAAGTAGTGGGTGATGACGATAGCTGGTAGTTAAGGGTGACAAATGACAGCTGAGGATAACTAATAGTTGCTGCAGGTGACGGATGGTTCTTGAGGGTGACAAGAGACATCTATGGACTACGGTTGTAAGTATCACCAAATTGGGTGAGTCTAATTGCCGCCACCTCAGAACTGTGCTTAAGCATCAGTGGTATACCTTTAAAACTCCTTACCTATAATAAACGAGCATACCACGGTTGCTGTGATTTGCATTGTAAGGTTAAAAAGTTGTCCAGGGTCACACAAGTAGCTGACGTTAGATCTAAGTCCAGGACCCAATTTCATGATTCCCAATATAAGAATTTTTTGTTTTGTTTT
>NC_034609.1:40898571-40900159 GCF_900095145.1 Mus pahari | reverse complement strand
GGAGGGGGAGGGAGAAAAGGAGGGGGAGGAAGAGAAGGAGGAGGAGGGAGAGGAAGAGGAAGAGGAAGAGGAGGATAGCTAAGGGTGAGCTCTGAAATTAGGTCAGTGATGAGCACTCGGTGACATAATTTATAAACAAATTGTAGCATAGTGCCTGACACATTAAGGGCTTAAGAAGTGGCAGGAGACACCACTAAGGCAGGATGGAGTGGCTTTCATGCTTACTTCAAGATAGAGGGAGGCACTCAAGTAGCAAGGAGGCCGAGGACGTTGTGAAATAGAAGTACAAGAAGAAGACAAAGCACTCCATCTCAATCCACTATTGTCCGCACTGTAAAAAGAGTTGCAAGCGCTTTTTGTGTAACAGTTATCTAGGTGAAGGGAGCGTGTGGCTGGCCAGGAAGACCTGACCCATATAAGGTGATGACAGTTCCACGGTAGCTCAGGATGAACTTGAGCTGGTGAATCTCCTGTCTCCAACTCCCTGGCACTAGGATAACAGGTAGATGTCTTATCTGTATGAAAGCACAGATTGTTCTGTTTTGTTTTTTAGGGGGTTGCGTTGTTAGACTGTTGTTGTTGTTTAACATATTGACTTTGAACTCTCTAGCTGGACTCTCCTGTCTCGACCTCCTGAGAACGGGGATTTCAGGTTTGCGCTGCTATGCCCAGTTTATGCACTGCAGGAGAAGGGAGGGAATCCGGAGCTTCCTACTAGACAAGCCTCTACCTACTGAGCTCCATCTCCAGCCCAGTTCCTGTTGGTAGCCAGGGGTGTTTGTTTGTTTGTTTGTTTTGTTTTGTTTTTTAGCATGCAAGGCAACTTAGCTCAGTGGTAGAGTATTTGTCTAACATACAAGGACCTGGGTTTCCTCTACAGCACTACAAAAACAAAATACCTACCCATTAGGACATCTTAAACTCTTTCTGCTCTAGTTGCTGTTAGCCAAATGCTAATTGTGCCTCCACATCTGCACTGAGGTGGGGTGCCAAAGGGCAGGCGGCATCGTGGCTTTGAACCACGGGCTGGAAGAACAGTGTGCATAATCTCCAGTTTTTTATTGCTGATCCTTAGATTTAATTAGGTCTTTGTAAATCGAAAACACTCCAGGTCATATTTCATCACTCTCTACTTCTAACTCCCTGTGAGATGGCAACTGTTACCCTTGCTTCACCTTAGCATTATCAGGGGGTCAGGCAGATTTGAAACTTCTCTCTTTCTGCTTTCCGTTCGTAATTAAGATTCCTTTTCCTTAATCATGTGCTTAAGGTTAACCTGTTCCTGAGAAAATGACAGCTCGGGTCAGATGCTGCCTCCCCCATCCCAACAGAAAAGCAATTACTGAGCAAAGCTACATTTTGGAAGAGTCGCCCAGCAGTTGCAGCGATACAGTGTACCCCCAGGAGGAGTCAGATGGAAACTAAGTCATAAAACAGAAGGCCTCAGCATCAGGAGGATGGAGAGAGGCTATACACTTTCTCCCCCTGTCTTACCTCTCAAGGGGATTTCCTGGGGTTTCTATGGACTGTTTTTGCTAAGATCTCTCTCTCTCTCTCTCTCTCTCTCTCTCTCTCTCTCTCTCTCTCT
>NC_034609.1:40880766-40898548 GCF_900095145.1 Mus pahari | reverse complement strand
TGTGTGTGTGTGTGTGTGTGTGTGTGTGTGTGTGTGTGTGTGTGTTTGCATGCATGTGCAAGAGCACACACTTAATGTGAGATATATGTAAATGTGTGGCATATGCACAGATGGTTTTGGTTCGTGTACATGTGTGGGTATGGGTGTGTGCCCACGCGTGTGTATATGGAAATGGGAAGGAGTCCGGTATCCACGATTCTCCATCCTCTTATTTTGAGACAGAGCCTATTACTGGGTGTGAAGTTCCCTTTTTCAGCTAGACTGGCTGGCCCTTAAGCACCCAGGGTCAGTCTGTCTCTTGCCTCCCGATACGGGGCTTACAGACACATTCAGGCTGCCTGGCTTTTGGGTGGGTACCGGGGATCTGAACTTGGAACTCAGATCTTCATACTTGCATAGCAAACCTCTTACTTCTAGCCCCTCCCCCCTCTGTTTTTCTAATGTTCTTATTGTTGTTATGGGTGAGGTCACTCCCTATACCCCCTCCCCTCCCCCCACCTCCCTCCCTCACCCCATCCCCACTTGGTGGCTCCAGACCTCAGAAGACTTTCTAGACCTGGAGTGCAAGCTTTGTCTCCAATGAGATTTGTCTTGCTAAATTAAGGATGCTATTAACCTTTCAGCAGGTTCTTGCCTCAGATCTCTCTGGAACTAGCTGGAAGGTGACGAGGGGTAACATCAACAGGCCTGGCACATTTCTGAGTTTGCTTGTGACTGGACATTCCTGCCCCCAGCCCCTCCGGCCTTCTGCCAGAACTGGAATGTGTGGTTATAAAAGCAAAGAGCCATTCCAAATATATCTCTGTTACAAGTTTTTCATTAGCCTTACCTATGCTAAGGTCCCTTTCTGTGGTATTCTATGGGGATATTTAAAATAGTCTTTTGAACCCTGTTATCTGGCATCTCGTTAGCCATGGTGTCTGTCTGTGTGTGTGTGTGTGTGTGTGTGTGTGTGTGTGTGTGTGTTTCCCACACACACATCTGCCTGCCTCCCTGTCCTTGGGTGCCATTCTTCAAGTCCCATTCACATTGTTTTTTTAAGGCGGGATCTATTGCCTGGATCTGGAGCTCATCAATTAGGCTAGGCTGACTGACAAGAGAGCCCCATAGATCTTCTCTCTACCTCCCTGGCATCACAGGTACATGCCATGACTCCCAGCTATTTTTTTTTAACATGAGATCTAGGCATAAACTGGGATTCTCGAGGTTGAGGCTAGCACTGTACTGACGGAGCATCTCCCCAGTCCCCAGAGTGGAAGCTCTTCTTACAAGGTGGGTAATTTCCAGCATCCCACCATCACTTTCCTCCAGCTTCTATGCACTACCTGCTGTGGCCTTTCCATCTCATCTCCTTGGTCCCAGCTGAGCCTGCTGGCCCTCAGTCCTTACCAACACCCCTCCAATGTAGCCCCTTGTCACCCCTTGCCCGGACCCTGTCCCAAGCCTCTTCCTTTCCTCAGTGGAAGCCCACTCTCTATCAGAAAGCCCGGATACCCTGTTATAAACCAACAAGTTTCCGGCTATCTACAGAATGGAGTTGAGACTCCTCAGAAGGGGACGCAAGGCTGTTTCTGTGCCAATTCCAACGAGCCTCCTTCCCCAAGTATATCTGGACATGACAGCCTCGGGTGACATCCGAGCTATGCCAGCTACATGGGGCCCCACATCACTTGTCTAGCATAGCCTCCGCCAGGATGCTTCAATCTATTTGTGATCTGCCCGAGACTGTACAAACCCTCATTTCATGTGAGACCTCCTGTGGTCCAAACTTGACTCTGAGCCTCCTCTTCCAGGAAGTGACTCTGAATCGGCCCCCACCTTCTGTCTTCCTGCTTGTATCTCTCGGAAAGGTGATTTTGTTTCCACAGTCGACCTTGTGTCATGACTTGCATTTTCATTGTCCAAAACGCTTTAGGCTCCATCCCACCAATGGCACCATGGTAGGGATGTGGACTAACCTTTGGGAAGCGGTACCCAGAGGGAGGGAGTTAGGTCATTGGGGGTGTATCCTTCACAGCCTCTTCCTCTCTTGCCTTGGTTTTCATCCACCGTGGGGTGAGCCTTTGCACTCCCTGGCACGGTGGTTTGAATCATCACAGGCTCCAGAACAGAGCCAGCTGGCCTCAGATTTACACTCTCACAACTGTGAGCCAAGGCCGAGCTCTCCTCCTGAGAAGTCTCAGGTACTTATCTTGTTCTTTAGATGTCAGCAGAAGTCTGTCCCCATAACGAGTGCCACAGTGCCAGCGCCCTGTGTCACTCAGCCTGGCATCTGTCCCGTTCTGTAACTCAACACTCTTCAGGAAGTTAAGGTAAAAGTGGTAGCATTAACCAGCCTACTTGATACCTCAGGGCCCTGCTCGCTGGTGTCTATCACAGTTTTACTAAAACTGGATATGTTTTGTGTGGATAAGAATCATCCAGAGCTTGGCAAATATTTCCTGGTAACTCTGTCAGTTTCTGGGTTCAGGGAAGGAATGCCCCTGTGGGAAAGGGCCTTCCCTTTTCCGTGAAATTTTCATTCTAGGGAAAGAGGCATGACCGTTTAAAGTCACACAGTTAGACACGGAGCCTGCCTTGAAGAAGGCAGAGCAGCTGTAGGGGGAGGAGAGCCAAGGTGGCATGAGCTGAGGGCTCTCTGGGGAAAACCTCACTCCTGCAGATGCTACACCCGGCCTGGACCTGGAGGAGCCATGGGTCACACTGTGCTAAGAACAGGATATACTGGTGAGCCTAGTGTGTGGCAATGAAGATGAGAAGACCGGCATTGCTCAAGCAGGGAGGGTGGATGGCAGAAGAGTGGGTGGTTGAGACAGGTCATGGGGTGAAGGTCAGAAGTCTGGACATGTCAGTCCGTAGTCCCCAGCATGAGGGACATCTACTTCCACGGCCACTCCAGTTCCAAGTAGGAGCATTGTGTGTTCAGAAAACAGGACTGGGGCATGACTCGGTGTTGGAGCACATGTCTCGCCTATGTGAGCGCTGAGTCCACACCCAAGCAGTGCAAAAGATAAGATGGCTCAGAGGTTAAGAGCACTGGCTGCTCTTCCAGAGGACCCGGATTCTATTCCCAGCCCCTTCGTGGCTGCTCACAACTATCTGTAACTCCTATTCAAGGGCATTTGATATCTTCTGACCCCCTCTGGTACTTCATGCCCATGTATAGATGAATACATAAGAACAAAACTCACATACACATAGAAATCAATGCGTGCATATATGTATACATACAGACAGATACACTGTTCTAAGGTCACCATTTGATATATTAAAGAGGTTCTCATGTCCTGGCCTTCATGGGTTTTCTTGTAGCATAATGATGGCTCTTGCTTCATGGGACCCAGCCGCCATCCTCCACGCCATTTGCCCAGTTTTCTGACTGGTTCTGGCTCCTGTTCCATGTTGCCCCACACCTCTGAGACTATGGGTGAGCCTTCTCTCCAGTTGCGACTCTCTGTGAGTGAGCCAGTTAGCCTCACTAGCTAGAGATACACCCCACAGATTTCTAGAACATGTTGGTCTCTGTCATCCTGTGTCTCGAGAGTTCTAACCATGGCTGTAGAAGAAATAATTGAACGGATACCCATCAGAGCTTGAAAGAAAGGACCTGAGAAATGGCATCTGTGGGGCAACCATACCGTGTTTTGTGGGGGGATGGGGGGAAATAATTTGACTACATTATTCCATCTTATCTTAATAAATTTGTGAGCTCAACTTTTTGGATGACCGCCCCCCACAGGCTCAGAGCAATTTATTGATCCCAAGTAGCAAATCATGCTCTCCACCCTAGGTACCGTGTGAATGCTCAAGGAAGAGCACTCAGTGCTCACAACTAGAAAGAACCCGGTTGCTCGGTCTCTCTCCTCAAAGTCCCTGTTTCAGCTGCTAAGTGTACGGGTCCATGGTGTCCACTAGCCACTGGAAATGCGTGGGAGAGTTATTTACTCTTGGCTGGAAAACAGGGTGATGGCGGCGCTTTGTTGGAAGTTCGTGTGCGCATAAAGTTCCCCATGAGCTGTCTGACACTCGTGGTGAGCGCCAAAGCACATCTGTCTCCTCTCTCTCTCTCTCTCTCTCTCTCTCTCTCTCTCTCTCTCTCTCTCTGCTGTATGTACACTGCTGCTTTTCTAGAAGTTCAAAGACGTCCTGAAATAGAACAGGACACAGCTTACAGGAAAGTAACGTTTCGAAAAAGTAAAGTGTCCCAGACGAGCTCCCCAAACCATCTCAAGGCTGCCTGCCCCGTGCCCCTAGCTGCTCCCTCCCGACACCCTTGAGTTACCACTGTTCTCATCTGGGCCAGTGCATGCAGACTGACGTCACGTGGCTCTTCGCACCTGCGCCCTTCTTCCTGTGCTGCCCCAGCCGGCCGCTCCACGAAATCCTTGTGGCGGTCCTTGTTCAAAACAGAGTTCATGGCAGGTGATTGTTGAGTTCTTTGGTACTGTGTACCTCTGGGTTCTTTTCTCGACTGTGGGACAAGTTCTCTAACCAGTTTCTGTCTGTTACATTCTTGAGAGGAAGTAGTGCTAGAGGACCTTGAGATGAACCTGCTGGAGAGTCAATAAATGAAGAGGGAGATAGAAGCAAGAACCCCAACCCCACCCCCACCCCCACCCCATCAAATGCATTGAGTACTTTCCCTTGATGCATTCACAAGGTGTCTAGGGTGGAGGGCATGATTTGCTACAGCAAGGAATTTTTCTCCCTGTTTTTTTTTTAAAGATTTATTTATTATATGTAAGTACAATGTAGCTGTCTTCAGACACTCCAGAAGAGGGCGTCGGATCTTGTTACGGATGGTTATGAGCCACCATGTGGTTGCTGGGATTTGAACTCCGGACCTTTGGAAGAGCAGTCGGGTGCTCTTACCCACTGAGCCATCTCACCAGCCCTTTCTCCCTGTTTTTAAGTATGGAGTGTTAACCAAACAACCAAAAACCAAAGCGCACTGCAGATGCTGGAAGCGTCTACCGAGTTCTGTCTTAGGTTTTCTAATGCACAGGAGAAACCCCCTCTCTCGACCCATTTCAAAGTGATTCTTCCCGAAGGCCCCAATCTGTTCCAAAAATCAACAGTGATGCCTCATGTCCAAAAGTGCTTCATGGTTTCAAGAATACCCCCACACTCTTTGTGTATGTATTTAACCTTCACATTAACTGTGGTCGGTAGGCAAGGAAGACACGTCTGTTTATATGGCACAGGAAGGAATTGGAAGCCAAGGAGTAAGGGGGTGTGGCTAAAGTGGCAGACCTGTGACTAGAGCCACGAGTCTCAGAGTATCTCCTGCACTAATGTATTCCGTTGTTTGGTCTGGGTTTCTCAGTGCTGGCCATTTAACCAGAGATTCACGCATGCTGGGTATATGAGCTACCACTGAGCAGCAGGCCGACCCCCCTGTTCTTGTTCTTCTTCTTCACAAAGGAGAAGCATGTTTATACAGGGTCATAATGTTGTGGCATCGTCCTGCAGGTCCAGTTGTCCTTTCACTGTCTTGTATGGAGTCCCCAAGGTCCCCAGAGGAAACCGTTCTCATCACTGGAGGAGGAGGATATTTTGGCTTCCGGTCAGTTCATCTACAAATTACCCTCATGGATTTTGATTCTCCTGTTTATATGCATGTGCATGTTTAGATCATTCTAAAGCAAAAGCAAATTATTGTGCTAACTACTCGGGCTTGAAAATTGAAAAACAGATTTATTCCACTTCAAGAAACATTATTTTTAAAGCCTATAAATTGGGGCCTGGTGACTATTCTTGTCACCAAAGATAATGTTCTTTTTTTTTTAAGATTTATTTATTATATTTATATGAGTACACTGTAGTTGTTTTCAGACACACCAGAAGAGAGCATCGGATTCTATTACAGATGGGTGTGAGCCACCATGTGGTTGCTGGGAATTGAACTCAGGACCTTTGGAAAAGCAGTCAGTGCTCTTAACCGCTGAGCCATCTCTCCAGCTCCATCATGTTCTTAGACAACTGTATTCATTTCTTTTTCTCATCAGTGGGATCAAATATACATATAACAAACAATTTAAGGGGCATACGAATAGTTGAACTCACAGTTTAAAGGAATACAGGTCAGGAGGGCAGAAGTGTGAGGCTACTGTTGACAGAGCCCCTGAAATGAGAAAGGAGAAAAGCAACGGGAGGCTGGGTCTGTCTATCAAATCCCAAGGCCCGCCTACTTTCTCCAGCAAAACATCGCCACCTGCTGGGTACCAAGTGCTTAAGGACCTGAGCCTGTGAGACAACTCACCTTTAAATCACAAAAGGCACTCTGTCACAGAGACTTGGTCGTGATTCACTTTGTTGAGGGGGATTCCTGTTTATTCAGAACCTAAACAAGACCTATAGTGATAAATATGCTAAGTGACTCAGGATGAGTTAAGGAGACTCGGGTGAGCCCTACCTTATTGGTAAGTCATTTCCTACACTTTTTTTAGACACAGCCAAAGGGTGACCTGACTTAACCCTGATCTTTCTCATCTCAGCCTCGGCTGCGCTCTAAACCAGAAAGGAGTCCACGTGATTCTGTTTGACATCACCCAACCAGCCCAGAACCTTCCAGAGGGAATCAGATTCGTCTGTGGCGATATCCGCCGCCTCTCTGATGTGGAGACAGCCTTCCAGGATGCTGACAAAGTTGCGTGCGTGTTCCACGTCGCCTCTTACGGCATGTCTGGGAGGGAGCAACTGAACAAGACCCGGATCGAAGAGGTCAACGTGGGTGGCACCGAGAACATCCTCAGGGCCTGCCTGGAGAGAGGCGTGCCCAGTTTAGTCTACACAAGCACATTCAATGTCATCTTTGGAGGTCAAGTCATCAGAGACGGGGACGAGTCTCTACCTTACCTGCCACTTCACCTGCACCCGGATCACTACTCCAGGACCAAATCCATCGCAGAGAAGAAGGTCCTGGAAGCCAATGGCTTGGCCTTCAAGCAAGGTGATGGTGTACTCCGGACCTGTGCGATAAGGCCAGCCGGCATCTATGGGGCTGGGGAGCAGAGGCATCTTCCCCGGATAGTGAGTTACATTGAGAGGGGCCTGTTCAGATTTGTGTACGGGGATCCCCAGAGCCTGGTTGAGTTTGTCCACGTGGATAACCTGGTGAAGGCTCACATCCTGGCCTCTGAGGCTCTGAAAGCCGATAAAGGCCACGTTGCCTCTGGTCAGCCCTACTTCATCTCAGATGGTAGGCCCATCAATAACTTTGAGTTCTTTCGGCCACTGGTCGAGGGCCTGGGCTACACATTCCCCTCCACCCGCCTGCCCCTAACCCTCATCTACTACCTTGCTTTCCTGGTAGAGATGACCCACTTCGTTGTAGGCAGGCTCTACAACTTCCAGCCCTTCCTCACCCGCACCGAGGTTTATAAAACTGGCGTCACACATTACTTCAGCTTAGAGAAAGCCAAGAAAGAGCTAGGCTTCGAGCCTCAGCCATTTGACCTGCAGGAGGCAGTAGAGTGGTTTAAAGCCCATGGTCACGGCCGAGGGGCTGGAGGTCAAGACTCTGAGTTTATGCTGTGGGATGGAATTCTGGTCCTACTCCTGGTGCTTTCCGTTTTTACCTGGATCCCTCCTTCCACCATCCTGTCCATATGAAGAGGAAAGCTATCCACAGGAGCTGAGCCTCCTTCCTGGGATGGGGTTCAAGGATGCAGGTTTTGAAAGATATGTCACATTATCTGGTACCATCCCTGGGTCTTCCAATTACTTCTTAACAGTGAGTCTTTAAACTTCATGGCCAGGGATGGATTACCTCCTGATCCTGAGGCCTCCAAAATAGTATTGGCTATGGCCAATGCTCTTGGTTGCCCACCAGCAACTAGCTAGTAAGACTCTATTGCCTAAGGTGCCATACACCTTTACTGAAGCACATAAAGAGATCTAACTGGAACTGAACTGGAAGCTTCCTGCCTGCTTGCTAGATTTCATAGTTCCAGAAGGGTCTATACAGGCTGCTGGAGTCTTAGTCAGCTATGGACCCTGCAGACAGCACTACCAATACTGGGAAAGGTGTACCCTCTAGGGCAACAGCGCCATGTCTGTTAGGGGAATAACCAACCACTTCAGAATTGAATTGGAGGCTGGCTCCATGGGAGGGAGAGTTTATTCCTGGTGCTGTAAACCTGGCCAGAGGCTCATGGATAGAGAGGTCATAGGCCTGCCGCTGTTATTTTTGCCAGATAGAGAAGCTGTGCCCATGAAGCTGCTCCCCAAGTTCTTACGTTTCTATCTGTAGATGACCGCTACCCTCGGCTGTGATCAGGGATGCTTCTCTCTGCCGTGGGGGCACCAGTTACACTTCTGAGATTCATATCCGGTCCAAGTGCTGAGCGTGGAGTGTTCATCCACAGACAGGACATCCGTATCGCTCCCTCACGGCCTCCCGGGACTCTGTAGCAAAAGGGGTGGGAAGGATGCAGAAGCTGGAGGAAGGTAGGGGGTGGGCATTGGGGAAGTCTGTCTGCTGAGAATGAAATGACTACTGTCCTCGTGACCTAACGGTAGCTCTGATGCGCTACTAGACTCCATACAATGAGGCCTATCACCATTCTGCCCTGGGAAGGAGAGAAGCTCGTGATATCTACCCCTCCCTGAAAAGCTGAAGGTGATTGGTGGTTTCGGGGGGGGGGACACTTTCTCTAGTGGTTTAGTAATTTCAAAGTTGCCCCATGCTCCTGTAAGCAAGCTTAATGAACTTCTCTGGGACACACACACACACACACACACACACACACAGTTTAGACAGGAATCTAGCTGGGAAGAGACTGGGAATGGGACAAAAGAGGGTGTGGGGGTGAATTAGATCGAACTACATTATATACATGTTCGAAAATGTCATAATGAAACTCTTATATACTTAACCCATGCTAATAAATAAAAAGGACAATTGACTTATTGGGTTAAATATTCACTACTTTCCTCTGTCTCAACTGACCCTGTTGGGACACAAGAAGGTACAAAGGTAAGTTGGAAGTTTGGTTTCTGTGTCCTTGAACCCTAGCCAAGTGCAGCAGGAAGTCGCTCTGAAGCCGAGAAAGGGTGTAAGCTGGCTTAGGAACTCTAGCTTGAATAGCTCAGAAGCCAAAGAAGAACCCGAGTTCACCTCATACACTGCATGTGCATAAAGCAGTGAGATTCAGACTGATATGGAGTAGCCCACACTCAGGCTTATCCCTCGCAGACCAATCTTGGGAAAGTGGCGATTCCAAGGAGGAGCTAGGTGTGCATAGCATAGGTTTTAGGATCCTCTAAAAACCTCCGCCCTTGGTGGTACAAGGGCATTTGTGTTGAAACAGAGAGATAGATAACCTGCTGCCTAGGACCCTTCTGAAGATTAAATTAGATGTTTACAGCACATACATACACACATGCACATACACACACATACATGCACATATACACACATGCACATACACACTTACATGCATATACACATGCACACACAGGCACGCACGTCACCATTGTTATCAGTATTGTCACCGTACATTCCTTCTGAAGGGTCTCTTCCTGGGAGCATTCTCTTCAGAGAGCCTATTGTTGCTGAAGTTTCTAGAATGTCTATGAGTATTCCCCCCAGGAGCCCTTAGCAGTGTACACTGTGTGAAATCACACTGAAGTAACTCCCCCACAGTGCTGCTTGCTGGGGAGAGTGTGGGCTCTCAAAGCAGCTTCCAGTGAGGAACAGCAGCCACATTGTCTGGCCACCCAGTGAACTGCCGTGGAAGACGTTTGTATTGCACAGTTGCCTAGGAGCCAGAGGAGGGAGAAGAAAGTCTTTGCTGTGCCGAAGTCTCATCTGCAGGAAGGCAGTAGTGAAGCATGGTGGGATGTCGCAGTGGATGGTACACAGTTGTTCTGGGCGAACTTGAGAATCTGATAGCTGCATGGCCCCTGCTGGATGGAAGATGGATACTTTGAGGGATGTCCTGACCTTGATGCCGTGAGGCACACATCATCAACGTTCATTTGTCTTTACCAAGTACCTGCAACCTTTGGAGAGCTTGGTCGACCGTGTCTGAGAAACGGAACCGACCACACTGGCCCTTTTTGTGAAGTAGTCGGGTCCCACAGTGGTTTGTTGAGAACATAAAGGATGACGTGCTGGGGTGCTCTTACCCCACGAGTCTCCCCCATAAATAGGAGGGCCACACTGCTCTTAGGACAGGAGGTTTGTAGTCCGTCTCAGGGCTCTCTGAGGAAGGTGGCTCAGCTCTCTTGGGCTTTCAGGCTGGGAGCACCACAAGATGTCCGTGTGAGAGGGTTGCTGACACACTGAGCAACACCATGGGCCCCCTCAGGACATGTTCTACATTGCATCTCATTTAGAGCTTCCGGGATGCCCCGTCACACAACACAGGAAAAGGTCTCACATGTCATAGGAGCATTTCTATATGACTGCTGAACATTGTCACGATGTAGCTTTTTGTGTCCTCTAAAACAGGTAATCCAGGAAGGTAAGGTGGGTCTTAAGTGTCACGAACTGTCACCCTTCCCCCCACACACACACCAGTAGCAATAGAGACCAGTCTTATCCCATGTGGGAGAGGAGTGACTTGGGAGTGTTGGGAACCATCATGGAGTCTGTGCTCTGACCCCCCACCACATCACTGATGTTGCAGGACCAGTAACCTGTATCTGCAGGTTGCTGAGGATGGTCTGCATCCTGCTTGCTCCAGACACGTCTTCACGTTTCATGTTCCTTCAGTAGACCTGACAGTGCCCATTACAAATGTAATTATTCTGAACACTGTGTCTCCCATTAGTCTTGTTGCCCTTCGTTCTATCAGACAAAAGTGTCACCCACAGATCTCTTTGAGATGAATGTTCTACTGGAACAGCTGCCCAGACCACTGAGGGACCATGCCCAAAGTTCCTTGTAAACTCTGTTGTCTGGAAGGCCCTCACATGAGGTCTGAGGTCTTAAAAGATCTCACAACCGTAAACTCAGTCACACACCACAATTCTACAACAAAGTGCTAATGTCCATGTGAGACATTAACTGGTCAAATCGCTTAGCTCTATTCCATGGATATGACCATGAGGGTCATACAAGGTCACGGCCACCAGATGGCAGAGGTTATGGAAAGCCAGGGTTAGCCTACCACACATCTGGTGGGCTGTGTGTTTTCTCCCTCCTAGTAGGGGTAAATACACATTCCGACACGTATTTTACTGTCCCCAGCCTTCACAAACTGCCCATCATGGTACAATCATGTGTTAGCTAAGGAGACATTTCACACGGGATATGGTGACAATTGAAGATCCTGTGGAATTCTCAGGAAAATGGGAGGGGATATGGATGGAGTACAGAGTGATCAGCACTCTCCCCACAGGTAGGCTGAAGGCTGACCAAGTCTTTGAGTATGTGTGTGTGTGTGTGTGTGTGTGTGTGTGTGTTCCAGTATAGCGATGCATCAGACACGCACATGTAGAGTCGGAAGTTAACCTAGTGTGTCGTTCATCAGCAACTATCCACCTTGTTTCTTGAGACAGGGTCTCTTTCTTACAAGCTTACAATTCACCAAGGCAGGCTGTAACAAGAACTTTAAAGACAAAAGCCACAACCTGCCACTCCCATGGGTATGAGCGCCACCTGCAGGCCTGACCAATCAGAAGGCTGCTTGCAGACCAAGAAGAACCATTCAGCATCCTCCTCTCAACTTTCCTCCCTGCACCTAATCCCCAGGGCCACAGGGACTCCAGAGATAAGTCCTCCCTGCTCAGGTTGCTGAACTGGAAGTGCAAGTGGTTAGTGCTATCATACATCTCCCTCCCAGGAGAGAGAGGCCTGAGCTCAGTTGATGGTGTCTGGGCTCCTGGGTCACTCGAAGTTGGAGAGAAGAGCCTTGCTCACATCACTGTGGCCTTGTCACCTGCCTGACTTCAACAAATTCCATCCGCAATCGCCTAAGCCACAAGTGGCAGTGTTTCTGCGTGGGACTTTTTAAGTTAGGTTTCCCCCTTGTCTTAGGGTCTCCATGGTTTCTAAGCACCTGGGCCCAAGCGAGCTCACCTGTGCTCTACATTACTCTAGTTTGCCTCTGGGCCCTCTTCCTGACAGAGGGGACCTCTTTTGATGACAACTGCGGAACTGAACACTCTCTTGAGGTTTTCTTCCTGAAGTGGTTATTTCTTAGCTTTCAACCACGTTTGAGTTGTGTTAAGCAAAACACATCACGTGGATTTGGCCAATTAAACCGTCTAGCTCTCTCCTTCTATAAGAAACCGAGCAAAATGTCCTCTTGCCCAGAACACAGATACAGCATCAGGGCACGAAATAGGCCTGTTTGTTCTGTGTGCTGGAACTCAGCCTCTGTAACCTATGTGCAGTAAGCTCTGCTGAGCAGGTGGATATACTGTCAACCAGCTAGTGTCCCCTCTGAGATCACCACTAATGACTCTTGCCTGTGACTCTTAACTCTACCCAGTAAAGACACTCGAGGTCTGGTTAAAAATGCAGGCTCGGGGATCTCTACAAGACGGCCGGTGAATGAGCTCTGAAGTTGTTCCTTTCCTCCTGAGAACCTGAAAAAAATGAGGGCGAGGAGATAATTAGGAAGAGTGACATCAGAAAGCTTTGTGTGTGTGTTTTACCGTTGGGAAGTTGCCCCCAGGCATGTGTGTGTGTACACGTGTGTGTGTGTGTGTGTGTGTGTGTGTGTGTGTGTGCATGTGTGTGCGTCTGTGTGTATGTGTGTGCGCGCGCGAGCGGTAGTGGTCTAAATATGCTTAGGCCATGGGACATGACTATGAGGAGGCGTGGCATTATTGGAGTGGGAGTGGTCTTGTTACAGGAAGTGTGTCACTGAGGGGTGTGGCTTTGATAGTTCCTTTGCTCGGGCTCTTCCCAAGGCAGAAGAGAGCCTTCTCCTGGCTGCCCGTGGAAGCCAGGCTCTCCTGGTCACCTTCAGGTCACAATACAGAACCCTCTGCTCTTCCAGCACCATGCCCGCTTGGATTCTGCCATGCTTCCCACCATGACAATGGACCTGTAAGCCAGCCCCACGTAAATGTTGTCCTTTAGAAGAGTGGCCATGCTTAGGGTGTTTCCACAGCAATAAAACCCAAACTAAGACAGTGTGTGTACTGGTGGTGATGTATGTGTGTGGTATGTGTTTTTGTGTGGTGTGTGTGTGTGGTTTATGTGTTTGTGTGGTGTGTGTGTGTATGATGTATGTGTGTATGTGGGGGTGTATGTGTACATGTGTATATAAGACAGAAAACAACTTTGAGTCACCTTCATTGGGTGCCATCTGCAGTTTCATTGAGTGACAAGGTTTCTCATGACTGGAACTCTCACGGGCTACATTGGCTGCATCCGGTATCTATCTCAGAGCTTAGACATACACACCACCGTGCCTGACATCTTTCAGATGTTCCAGGAATTGAACTCAGAGCCTCACACTTTCAAAGCAAGCTTTACAACTGAGCCACCTCCCCAGTCCTTCCAGGTGATTTTGTATCTTCCACCAAGGAGGGATAAATGGGTCTAGACAGCAGATACAGGTGCTCTTGGAAGATGCTAAGTGGAGTGCCCCTGAGTCCTTATGGGCCGGCTCTTTCCAGTGATTGGCTCATCAGGTGCTCAGTACCCCGTGACTGAGTATAATGAAGGACCAGAATTGATTCATAAAAGGACTTGGAGTCCTAGTGACCTCTTAGCACTTCCTTTGAGCAGGGCCAGATCGTTTTGTGGCCTGTTCTCTCTCGGTCCATCCTGGAGAACCTCCCTTCAGCCAACAGGATTCTTCTGCAGGCCTATCTGCTTGAACCTGATTTACCTGATTTCCTGGGCTGTAGCCAATAGATGCCCAGGAGTAGTGGCCAATCCATGACTGTTGTTTGTTTGCGGGCTCTTTGTTTCCTTTTTACTTTTTCTGCCTTTTGTTTGTTTTGATTTTTGTGTTGTTTTGTTTTCGAGAGAAAGAGAAAACGAAGTTGGGTGTTTAGGGAGGTATAGAAGACTGGGGAAGAGGCAGGGAGAAGACAATACGATAGAAATATATCTTATAAAATGTTTTAAATAAAGGAAAATTTTAACTATTGAAGAAATGGGTTCAACTCGTTCACAGCATCTCCAAGCTTTGTGGATCTGTCACTGTCCCCTCCTGTGCTTTAGAGACCCCGGGCACCAGGAAATATAGAACACTATATCACTAAAACACATAATTAAGACCAAAGCCAAGCCTAACTCATTACAGAAATTACTCAGAGCAAAGAGATCTAACAAGAGATTTATCCGTGGAAATGTATAATGTTTATTACTCCGAGAGCTGGTTGGAACAAGCCAGTTATTAAAAAATTCATTCCTACCATCTAGAACTTTAATTCTGGCAAACAATTTCAATATTTTTCTCTCCAGTTTTCTAATGGAGCCTCGTGGGGAAAAGCCTTTACTCTATATACATGTGTGTGGTGTGTGGTGTTGTATGAGTCTTTGGTGCTCCTGACGGCTCCTAGGTTCATGTCTGAGATAGACAGCGGGTCTTTTTGAAGTATTAGCTTTTACAAGGAGTTACTCAGTGTGTTTCCACGGTAATTGTCGCAAGATATTTGATCACACTGTGACCCCCAAGATTGTGTTATCATTTACGGAAAAGCCCTGTCCCTAGTTGTATGGCTCAGCCTTAGCACACACCTTTCATCCCTCTGGCTGGAATACAGACGTGCCCTTAGTATGCACCTTGAATCCCAAACAATAAAAGTAAAGTTAGTTTGTAGAAGGAAGCACCTGTGTTTAAAAGTGATATCTACTTGAGTGGCAGTACAAATGACGAATCAGAGAAAGATCTGACGGAATAGGGTACGCCCAGCTCTCGTGAGAAGAGAGAGGAAAGGGAAGTTACTTGAGGGGCAGTGCAGAGAGGGAGTGGGACGGGGAGGGCAGAGACGGGGAGAGAGAAAGGGCAGTTTTACAGACAGGTTGCAGAGAGAACAGACTAGACACAGGTAAGGACAGAACAAGCCAGAGCATGAGAAGGAGCCGGAAGATTAGAACAGAGTTAGTGTGAGGCCAAGCAGAGCAATTCATTGAGAAGCTGAGAGAAGCCAGGTTGAATCAATCAGCTTGGAAGAGGAATTGGAGCCAGAACAGGTGAGTCGAACCAGCCGGCCAGAGCTCAGAAAGAACAAGGGTGAGCTTATTCAGCAGCAAGTCTCAGGGGTTGACAACACTCTAGGCCTAGGTTAGATTGTACAGAGGCTAGAAACTTCCAGGACTAGGCCCAGGTTAGCAGACTGAGGCAGTAAGCCTCGGAGATGACAATTACTAAAGGGGAATAAAAGATAGCTTTACAGGTAATTAAAGTCAACCCCCACCCCATACACGCACACACACACACTTTATTTTGCTCACTGTGTTCAACATGAGGATAATGACAGATGTTAGCCCATCACCCCTGCTCACTAAAGCGCTCAGCTTCAGGTGCTCAATGGGCAATGGCTTCTGCTTGTTAGAAGTTCATGCTGTGCAGTGCTCTTTTCTGGGCTCTTCGGGTTTTCTCAGTGCCACAACAACTCGGTACATTGTTACCACCTGTTTGCATGGGAGGAGACTCACGGTTGAGGAGGTGATGTGTTTTGCCCAGTGTCACCCAGTTAAATGGCCAAAGCCTAGATTTGGACCAGGCTTGAGTTTCAGAAACTCAAATATTCCCTCCCCTCCCCTCCCCTCCCCTCTCCTTTCCCATTCTTTCTTAATGGGGTCTCATGTAGCCCAAGCTGGCCTCTAACTCACTATGTAGCCAAGGATGACCTTGAACTCCTGATCTTCTTGCTTCCATCTCTTAGGTGCAGGGATGGCATGGACCACCACAGCTGGACCACTACAGCTCCGAGGATAGAGCCCAGGTCTTCATGAGTGCTCAGTGAGTAAGTCTTATAACTGAACTATATACCCTCAGTCCCCCAAACTCTTAGCTGTCATTTTTAAAGTGGCTCTATTGTGTCGGTATGGCACAACCCAAAGCCACATCGCACCAGCTGCATCGGTAGCAAAGATAGACTGTTCTGTTGCAAAAGGTGAGCATCTGTAACAAACTTTTAAGTTGCATCGGTCATCAATCAAGGTGTGAGCCTGTGGCAGAGACGGGGGAACTGTGTGAAAGGCTGAAGTCCTGCCTACTCTGTGGGGAGTGTGGTATGCTAGAGTCGGGTCTGACCCTCATGGCCAGCACCTAACCATGTGCTGACACAGGTCATGCTGCCTGTGCCTCCATCTCCCCTCTGAATCACTGTCTGGGGAGAAGAGCTGTAGGGGGTTGGCCTCATGCTAATTTGGGGCCCCCAAGACTGGTTACCCTAAAGATGAGAGAGTCCACATTGTACTGGCTGGTTTTCTGTGTCCACTTGACACAGGCTGGAGTTATCACAGAGAAAGGAGCTTCAGTTGGGGAAGTGCCTCCATGAGATCCAGCTGTAAGACATTTTCTCAATTAGTGACCAATGGGGGAAAGGCCCCTTGTGGGTGGTGCCATCTCTGGGCTGGTAGTCTTGGGTTCTATAAGAAAGCAAGTTGAGCAAGCCAGGGGAAGCAAGCCAGTAAGGAACATCCCTCCATGGCCTCTGCATCAGCTTCTGCTTCCTGACCTGCTTGAGTTCCAGTCCTGACTGACTTGGGTGATGAACAGCAGTGTAGACGTGCTGGCTGAATAAACCCTTTTCTTCACAACTTGCTTCTTGATCGTGTTACAGGAATAGAAACCCTGACTAAGACAGTGACCCTGCATGCCCCACCAGTTAATTTGTGATTGATAAAGATGTCAACAGCCAATAACTGAGCAAAAGAGGCATAGGTGGGGTTGAGATTTCTCAGGTTTGGGGAGAGAAAGGACCACAAGGAGGAGGGAGCAGGGAGAAACCACCATGAATGAAGAAGGAAGAGCGTGCAGGAGAGGGGAAAGGAGAGCCGCCATGAGTTAGGTGAGCCATAAAACCGTGGCCATGTGGGCTGGCCAATTGGAGTTAAGAGCAGCCCAGATAAACATAGTAAATAGTAACTGATGAGTCAGGATTATCGTTAGGAAAGTATATTGTAACAGCATGGAGGGTAGGCAGCTGCCCAGCTATTGTGGGGCTTCAGGCATATTAAGAATATAAAGACCGTGCGTGTGCCTTTCTTCCTGGAACCCAATGAACAAGGTGTGGTAGAAGGCCCCGGGCTGGGATTTTTAATAATTTCTACCACACACAGCCCAGGTACCACCCACTGCTGGTAGACGTCGCCTTCCCTGTAATCTTGAACCATTCTGAAGGTAGGACACAGGCAGGAGAAAACCTTGCAAGACATAGAAATGCGGCATCCAGCTGGCGTAACTCCCCCTAGATGCCGACATTCTGCAGAAATGCAGCCTTCCTTCAGGGCTCCAGGAATGCCTGAGGCTTTGCTTCCAAGAATCCTTTGGAAGTGGGGTTTGGGCATTTGCTAGCACTTCCAAGGGCCTTTCTAGGACCTGCCTCTTCTGCATGTGTTCATGAATATATGTATGGAAGCCGGAGGACAACCTCAAGGGTCGTTCCTCAGGCACTGTCCACCTGGTTTTTCAAAACAGGATCTAACACCAGCCTAGAGATGGAGTGGTAGGTTAGGTTGCCTGTGATGGTCTGTGTATGCTCGGCCCAGGGAGTGATACTATTGGGAGGTGTGGCCTTGTAGGAGTGGGTGTGGCCTTGTTGGAGTGGGTGTGGCCTTTTTTTTATTATTATTTTCTTTATTTACATTTCAAATGCTATTCCAAAAGTTTCCTATATCCCTCCCCCCACCTCT
>NC_034609.1:40798490-40873337 GCF_900095145.1 Mus pahari | reverse complement strand
CCCCCGGCCTCTGGAATTCTGCCACTCCGGCTGATGCACGCGTACTATCTTGTTGCATTGTATGTTCAAATGAGCCAATCACTTGTGGCTGCACCAACTCTCCCCGCCCCCCCCAACCCTAACCCTATAAGAACCCCTTACTTCTGAGGGACTGGGTCGACTTCCTCTGTCTCCTGCGTGGGATATGAGTCGACCCAGGGCCTAGTAAATAAAGTACCTCATGTGATTTACAGCAAGGTGTATTTCGAATTTCTGGGGACCCAAGAGAGTTCCGGATGCGAGGGAGTTCCTCCTTTCGGGGTCTTACAGATGATAATGGACTGAACCTCTGAACCTGTAAACCAGCCCCAATTCAATGCTGTCCTTATAAGAGCTGTATTGGTCATGGTGTCTGTTCATAGCAGTAACACCCTAACAAAGACAGCGGGTCAGTCAGCAAGCCCCAGGGTTCCTCTTGTCTTCAGTTCCCCAGCACTGGGGTTCCAAGCATATGCCACTGCTCCTGTAGGATTAGATTTGGTCTGAGTAGGGGCTGAGCAATGACCTCAAATCCTCATACCCGCGTAGCAAACACTTCACCAACCGAGCCATCTCCACAGCTCCCAGGATCCATCTACTTCTTCCTTTCAGTGCGACTTTCCACGATTACGCCCCTCATCTGTAAAGCGGAGATAATGCATCCCCGCTATCACCCCTGGGAGACTTGTACGGCTTAAACGACAAGCAGCCCTTCTGTATCCTGCGCATGGGTCCTTAATTAAGAATGGCTCCTCCGGGAACAGTAGAGGGGTTCGCATGAGAGAGCTGGTGGGATGTGGGAAGGCTTCAAGGCATATGAGTTGGTTCTGAGGCAGTCGAGACAGATGCTCAACACCCAATTATAGGGGGTGCCGAGCTGAAGACTGGGTGAGAAGCGCTGAGTGCACAGGTATGACGGAATTGTCTCATCGACTCTCTGCATTAAGGCGTTGCTTGTGTGTTTGTTTTGGCTTTGACTGTCTCCATCCAATGTTGCTTCAGGCTCTAAACTGAAAGCGAGAACTTTTTGAAGTTGGAGAGTCCGAGCTAGAGAGAGGACAAACAGTAATTGAGATTTTTCTGCTCTGAGATCTGTAATCTGGAGACACCCCTGTTGTTTCTTCCCTGCTTTGAAACCACACAGGACAAACCACAAATGAAGCGTTGGCCCAGCCCTCATTTCTCTGTATTCAGAATGCTTTTCATTAAGACGTGTTTATTGGCACACTCACTACCGATATTCTGGGGTGGGGTGGGTTATTTTGTTGCACGATTACTGTGTTTAACGAGCAGATGACAGCCGTTGGCACAGGGATGACGTCTCTGTACTGGGAACAAAAATCTTTGATGGCTGTCTTGAAGTGTGCAGTTGAGTCTGCTGAGAGGGTTCCTGTCCAGCTGTAGAGCATCAATCCAGTTCCTCTCAACTGTGCTCCCAAACACTTTAACCGCCATCTCTGCAGCACAATCAACGCCTCCCACCCACTCCTGTGCATGCCCCATTTTCTGGCAACCACTCGCCAAAGGTTCCGTTTTCCTTAGCTTCTGTGTGAGTGAGAAGATGCAACTCTGGGTCTGACTCTCCCTCTGAACATGGGGTCCTTAAGTTCCACTCTTGGTCCATAAATAAAGCTTTTTTTTTTTTTTTTTTTTGAAACAAGGTCTCACTGTATAGGCCTGGCTGTATCAAACTTGCTATGTAGATCAGGTTGGCCTTGAACTTGCAGACACCCACCTGCCTCCCCTTCTTGAGTGCTGCACTTAAAGGTGTGCACCACCACGTCTAGAGGAGATTTACTTTTTATATCTAGGTAATATTTTTCATCTATGTTTCTAGACCACATCTTGTTCACCTATTGACCTATTAATGAACATATAGGAAATATTTTTTATTTCTGGAAGTTTTTTATTATACTTAGGTTTTATTTTATTTCCCAGTTATTTCCTTTATATATTTGCATTTGTTATAGTTTTATTATGATTATTAACATACATTAATAATACAAACTATATTACTGTATATCCATATATACATAAACCATGCATTGACCAGATCCATCCATCTACCCTGTCTCAAACCCCTCCCTCCTCCCTTCCTGAAGGCCCCACCCCTAGTGACCTCTTAAATTCAAGAGTCATCTCTGCTTTGAACTAGTTTGTTATTAAAGACTTATGATGAATGTATCTCAAAAGAGAATTGTAAAACTAACATACCAAATAAAAACACCTCTAAATATAGTATTTAGCTATAAAAGGTGAAACTCTACTACTAAACATGGTGGGACAAACCTTTAATCCCAGCACTCAAGAAGCAGAGGCAGGTGGATCTCCATGAGTTCAAGGCACAGTCACAGGATACCGAAACTTGGTCTTTGTGACTAGCTGAGGACTGAGGGCTGCACAAATCTGTCATGTGCTGAGGTTTAGTTGGGTATTTTATGACTTTGTGTTTGCTTGAAATAGAATTCTGTCTTAGTTAGGGTTTTACTGCTGTGAACAGGCACCATGACCAAGACAACTCTTATAAAGACAACTTTTAATTGGGGCTGGCTTACATTTTAGAGGTTCAGTCCATTATCATCTAGGTGGGCACATGGCAATGTCCAGGCAGGCATAGTGCATGGGGAGCTAAGAGTTCTACATCTTTATCTGAAGGATGGTAGGAGAAGACTGGCTCCCATGTAGTTAGGAAAAAGATCTTAAAGGCCATGCCCACAGTGACACACTTCCTCTAACAAGGCTACACCTCCAAATAGTGCCTGTCCCTGGGCCAAGCGTATTCAAACCACCACAGATTCCTTCTCTGATTTACTTAACTCCATGAACGCGTAGGCTAGCTGCTGCATTTCATATGTCGGTTCCGAGTCCTGTGACCCATCTATCAGTTCTAGTAGTCTCTTGGTAGAGTCTTTAGTGGGCTTTTATCATCTGGAAACAAGAATAATCCCCCTTCTCCCTTCCTACTCATCCCTGTGGTATTCTTTCTCTTGCCTCCTTGCTCCGATAAGATTCTCACCATATATTGGTGAGAGTGACAGGAGTGGACACCCATCGCTTATTCATGTTCTTAGAAAAAATGCTTCCTTTTCCTCGTTTGTAAGACATAAACTATGACCTTGTCACAGAAGCCTTTGCTATATTGACGTGTGATCTTTTTACACCAAATTTGTTCAAGACATTTACAGTGAAGGGAAGTTGAATTTAGTGAAATGTTCTTTTGACATCTCTGGCGAGGCTCATGTGTTTTGTTTTTTTTTTCCCCCTTGACTGTTTATTCTTATGTATTTACATTTATTGATTTGAGTGTCTTGAACCTCCTTGCATTCCTGGAAGTAAGCCAACACAATTATGGTGTGCGATCTTTCTATTGTGCCGGTGAATTTAATCTGCAAATATTTTGTTGAAGACTTTCGCCCCTTGATCATTGGAGGTTTTCTTTTGGTTGTTGCCCTTGTCCAGGTTTGGTGGGCATCCTGTTGTCTTATTTTCTGTATGTTTTACATTTCCGTGTTAGGGCTTATGCGTCTGTTGGAATGACTCCATCTTCCCCTGTGTGTAAAGACTTTCTCAGTAGGCAGCTTTTTCCTTGTGGTGCGAAGTGCGGTGTCGATTCCTGTGTCATGATGATAAGTATGTTCCCAGCTGAGCCCTGTAGGGTATCCTTCTCTGTAGTCCCTTTAGCTGGATTTGAGGATCATGTCTATCAAATCCATGACAAAGACCCACTGTCTTCAGGTCTTACAATCATTCAAAGTGGTGTGGCGTAGACAACAGAGCATAAGGTTTGTGTTCTGTGTGGTTGTCAAATAGTCGGAGTGTAACCTCTATCAGCTGACAGAAGCGTCCTCTGACATCCTGGCAATTAGCTGTGATTTTGAGGCTGGCCATGGTGATAGACTAAAGCCTTTGTCCTCTAGTTGGACACATCCTCTTGACACATCTAGTTTGTCCTCTTTGGTCCACATCCAAAGGTCTTGTTGGGTAAGTAAACACAGCTCCCTCCTGCAGGACTCATGACCAGGCTTGTCAGCAATGAACACCTTGACAAGCAGGGTGTGCCTGTGCCGATGACTGACACGCAGTGCCAGGAGACCTGTATTTCTCCTCTCTGCTGCTCCTGTGGGGGTAACCAGCCAGGAGCGAGACCTCAAAGCTTTCTTCAATGTGCCTGCCTGGAGACCTGTCAAACAGGGAGTTTCTGTCCCTTATTCTTTGGTTAATTGGTTGGTTGGTTTTCAGACAAGGTCTCACATAGCCCAGGCTGGCCTCAAGCTGGCTGAGGCAGCTGAGGGTGTCCTTGAATTCCCAATCCTACTGCCTCTACCTCCCAAGTGTTGGATCACAGAAGAGTACCACTCTATCCTAACCCCTAACCTTTCTCTTTTTTCTCCTTCATTTTTTTTATCTTTTAATATTTGAGATTATAATATAAATACATTTCTCCCTCCCCTTCCTCCAAACCCTCCCATGCAACCCCTCCCCAGTCTCCTTTAAATCTATGGCCTCTCTTTTATTGTTATTGCATGTATATACATACTTATTCACACTATGACCTGCTTAGACTGCACACTGTCACTTGTCTGTTTTTAGGGTTGAGCATTTGGCACTGGGCAGCCAATCCGTGTGCTCTTCCACGGGGGAAAATCACGTCTCTCACTCCTAATTTTCTTCAGGTGCCTGTAGCTCTTCATGTAGAACTCTTGGGCTTCTCTCCTGTCCACTTGGGCTTGTCCGTTGGCATTGATCGTCCTTGTTTAGCACGTATTTAGACGGTCATGTAGGTGAGACTTTATAGGTGTAGCTTCTAATATTACTAGGGTGCACAATATCACAGCATATTCCCTGATCCTCTGACTCTCAGAGTCTTTCTGGGCTCCCCATCCCAATGTCCTGTGAACCTTAGGTGTGGGAGTGTTTTCAAAGATGTGTCCGTTGTGACTGGACTCCACAGTTCTGCATTTCGTTTGGTTGTGGTTTTCTGTAGTGTGTATAGCTGGTTGGGGATTTGGGGGAGGGGAGAAGAGCTAGGTATAGCCAAAGTTCCAGTGGATCCCCACATCTCCCTCAGGGAAGGGATAAGGAGACAAAGGAACCCAAAATTTTGTTCTAGGAAAAGACACGGGTATCAAACAATCTGTTTCCTCCTGTCCTTGGCCCTGGCACACCTCCAGAGCCACACAGGGCGTTTCATGTACCTAGTCTCAGAAGGCCGATTCTGGGTAGCAGCATGCTCCGATTCCTTCCCATGAAGCAGTCTGCACCTCTCAGGTGTTTATGTCCCGGTCACCCCACCTGCCGAGGCAGTACTGAAATATCCATGAGTCTAAAACTGAGAAGGTATGGAATATCGTGGCTCAGGAGCAGCACAAATTCAGCCCATAGGACCCACCTCTAGATAGCCCATGGCTATAGCACCTTAAGAGTCTGTGGAAGATACAGAGAGACATTCCAAGTCTTTCACCTGTTTAGGATGTGTGTCTGTAAGGCTCTGGCTTTACCTGATCAACTTTCTGGGACTCTGTGTCCGACCCCCCCCCCCATCCCATGACTGGATTTTTAGGGCAAAGGTGCAAGCTCTGAAGGGGTCCTGTGGACTGGGCTCAGCCATCTGTCCATCCCATTATGTCCCAACTAATGAAGTAACAGAACAGGGAAACTTAACCAATGTGGCCACGTTGAGTAGAAGAACCGGGAATGGGGTCCAGTGACTCCCCCAAGCCTGTCTTCGGGAAACTGACCTGAACTTTCCATTTAATAGTAGACAAACTGGGGCGGGGTGCAAGAGCTGTGCGTAACAAAGCACTGCAGATTGAGGGGTGACCTGGCTTGCTCTGTACCACAATTCTGCCTCTGCAAGGTGGTTGAACGTGTTATCACTGTCCTCATTTGATAGAGCAATCTGACAAATACCATCCTGCTCCAGGGCACACCTCCCCACCACCCATATTTGCCCTCATTTGGAGGGCAGCCCGACATGTGACTATTGTTCCTATAATCCAGGGTGACTGCTGGCTTCGGACTGGAGACCTTAGGTACCTCCAAAACCCTTCCCTGCCCCTCCCCCGGCCCCACCTCTGTGTGTCTTGGTACCTTTGGCCTTGAAGAGGGATAAGATGAGATAGCTCCTACCAGTTTTCTTATAAACACCACCACCCAGCAAGTGAGTAACCTGTCTGCACTCAGAGTTAGAAACAGCAATGGTGGGATATATGAAATGGAGGCAGAGGTACCGGACTTTCTGTATATATACTGCTGTGACATATATTGCACACCCAAATGAGTGAATGTTTTTTTTTTTTTTAAACTCAGGGCCTGGAATGATGGCTCAGTGGATAGGAGCACTGTCAGCTCTTACAGAGAAGCCAAGTTTGACTCCCAACACCAACAAGGCAACTCATAGCAGTTCTGGGGATCTATTGCCCTCTTCTGGCCTCCCTTGGCACTGCATGCCATGCATGTGGCGTTCCTACAGACATGCACACAAAACACTCATGCACATATAAAACATTAAAATTGAATAATTATAAACCAGCTTTGAGGGGAGAAAACCTGTTTTGTACATGTCTAGTAGAATGCACTAAGAAACCCTAAATTCTGGATTGTAATAGTATTCAACCATCACTGTGTATAGAATTTCCCTTGCTAAAGAAAGTGTTACCTTTGTCAGTGATTCCCTGAGGTAGCCAGCAACTAGACCGACTGGCTGGTAGGAGAGTGGGTCTTCTGATGTGGAGCAGTCTAAAAGGATGTATTTCATCAAACACAGATAAATATGAGGAAAGACACAGGGTGAAACCCAGGTGCCCAATTTCTGACTGTATCTACAATAAACAAAGAATAGCAGTCATCTACCAGACTCTGACCATTTGGGCAAATTCCTCCCACAAGCAGCCATTTTGCAGAAGAATAAATATTGATACGGATTGTGACACACAATGCTACATTGATCAAACTCCCAGTACCAACATTGAGGTCACAGCAAGATTGCTCATAGGTGCTACAGTTCAGCCAGCAACCCAGAGAGCATTTCCATGGGATTTTTTTTTTTTTTAGACATTTTCAATGCAGTCAAGAGGACGTTTGTATTTTAGTAAAGTAGGCACTCCTAAATCCCAAAGCACTATTTGTTTTCATTTCTTAATGGTAAATATTTTGTTTTTCGTTTTCTCGAAGCTGAGCGTGTAATTTGAATGTCTGTCTCTAGGTAGCTCTTCCTTCCAGTGGCTGTCCCTGGAAAAATCAATGTGACAGCTCTAAGCAACACGCTGTCTTTCCCATTGTGCTGATGGCTCCCGTTATTCTGCTAATTTAGGAAACACAGTCCTGTTGAGGGCCGGCCCTGGTGAGGATGGAGATCGCACCTCGCAGAAGTCCTGTTCCGAGCAGGTCTCTGAGGGCTCCAAGGTGTGAGTGTCTTGCTTTGTGATCTAATACATGTTCTACTTTGGAGCAGGTTCCCCGTGCTACTTAAAAGAATCCCCACTCTGCAGCTGCTGGATAGAATGTTCTATGCATTTCTGTTGAGTGCATTTGACCTATAGTCTAATTTATGCTTCTCTGTTGCTCCTTGGAAAGGGTTTGAATAGTGAATCTATTTAAGGGAGCTTATCTGTAGGTCTGTCGGTGTTTATACATACATACATACATACATGCTATATACATACATACATGCTATATACATGTAATCTTAGATCTTAGGCTGCAGTGATGGCTCAGCCATTGAGAACACATTATTCTTCTTGCAGAGAACTGGAATTCCGTTTACAGCATCCACAATGGGCCCCTCACAAGCACTGTAACTCCAGCTTAGGGGACCCAATGCCCCCTTCTGGCCTCTGGGGACACTGCACACACATACACACATACAGACAGACTCACACAGAGACAGACAGACAGACAGACAAACACACGAGAGAGAGAGAGAGAGAGAGAGAGAGAGAGAGAGAGAGAGAGAGAGAGAGAGAGAGAGAGACTTTAAAATCAAATCATTTTAACATTGAGTCATCCACGGTCTTGTAATAATATCCTGCTGGTTTGCTGTCTTGACCATAACTCAGTGGCCATCTTTTCCTGTCTTGCTGTCTGTCTGAAAGTCTGTTCTGTCCGTGGTGAGCACAACTACTCAAACTTGATTTTGAATTCCCTTTTTGTCCCCTCAGCACAGTGTTGGGGCATAACCCTTGCAGCCTGTCTGTGCATGCATATTGTAAATGAGCAACTGTGACCATTTACACTCAAGTTATTGGTGGAAAATAGGGACTTATTCCTGTGAATTTTTTTTTTAGTGACCTCATTTGAGTTACTCTTTTATTTTGATTGGTTGGTTGGTTTGCTCTTTATGGCTTGATGGTCTAGTGTTGATGTTTGATTATTACCCCGCTTAGACTAGCATCTTTACTATATCTTTACGTTTACTGTATCTTCACGGTCTTCCGTTTTCATCCATGTCTACATGAAAGAGTCCCTTAAGCATGGTTTCTAACGTAGTCTTGAGCCTTCTCACCTTGGAACTTTTGGGAAGGTCTGCCTTTGTCCCTTGGTTCTGAAAAGCATCTTTCTGTCTGTTACTCCAAGGTCTTCAATTCTCTTAGTGTCCCTCTACCTGGAACCGACTTTAGAATAGACTTTCTTCTGTTCTTAAGATGGACTTTCTGGCTAGACTAACCTTGGTTGGCAATTAGTTTTCATTTAACTTTACTTTCACAATATAAAAACGGCACCCTCAGTTTCCTAGCCTAAAGTGTCCCTGCTGAGAAGCCTGCTGGCAGTCAAGCAGGAGGGCCCTGAAAGTGACCTGCCACGTGACTCCCGCGGGATCTCACATTCTGCCCTGAACTTTCGGCTACAACCTGGCCGCTGAGCTGTGTTTTCTAGTCAGCTCTGTCGGGTGTCCCCCTGTGCTTGTCATAGTCAGGGTTTTTATTGCTGCAACAAAACACCATGAACAAGAAGCAAGTTTTGGGGAGGAAAGGGTTTATTCAGCTTACACTTCCACGTTGCTAAAGGGATTCAAGGGATGGACTCAGATCAGGAACCTGGAGGCAGGAGCTGATGCAAAAGCCATGGAGGGGTGCTGCTTACTGGCTTGCTTCCCCTGGCCTGCTCCTTCCTTATAAAACCCAGGGATGGCACCACCCACCATGGGCCAGCCTTCCCCCAGTGATCACTATTTAAGAAAATGCCTTATAGTTGCATCTCATGGAGGTATTTCCTCAACTGAAGTCCCTTCCTCTCTGATGACCCTGACTTGTACCAAGTTGACACACAAAACCAGCCAATGTGGTGCTTGTGTCTTTCCCAAGAGCAAACAGGTTTTCTATTATTATTTGACTGAGTGGGTTTTTTTTTAAAAAAAGATTTTATTTATTATTGTATGTAAGTACACTGTAGCTGTCTTTAGACACACCAGAAGAAGGTGTCAGATTTCATTACGGATGGTTGTGAGCCACCATGTGGTTGCTAGGATTTGAAAGCAGGACCTTCGGAAGAGCAGTCAGTGCTCTTAACCGCTGAGCCATCCTGCCAGCCCATGATTGGGGTTTTTAATTAAGTGATATCTTCATACACACACATGTTTCTGGTCAATACATTTACTCTCAGGGTTTGCCAATCATGCAAACATTTGATCTTCTAGTGGTGCTCTTAATACCTTAGGAATTCTCTCTCTCTCTTTTTTTTCTTCCTTTATTACTCTCTGGATGTAGTGGTTTGAAAGATATTTTCATGCTCCAACCTGCTTTCTTGCGATCTCACCTGGTAACTTTAACACTCAGACAAAACCATATGCAACTAGCCATGCCCCAGTCGTAGATGGAAGTCCTATGCCTCCTCTGTGTTCCACCGTGCTGTAACATTTAGTGTGTCTGTGTCAGTGAGCTACCTCTGGCTCCTTAGGCAATACCCATGGAGTCAGCGTAGCAAGATGTCTGTGGGGTCCTACAGATGGGAATTTTCAGGAATCCCTAAGATAGCTCCTAGCAAGCCACGCAGAGTCATTTTTCAAAGCCAAGCTGCTGTGCAAGATCTCAAACCCTTTTAGACTATAACTCTGCAATGGCTGTGAGGCCTTACAGGGCCAGGAGGGACGAGCATATGCACTGATGTGCTGGAACCCGTTCTATCATCCTGCCTCAGACAGAAGGGAAACACCCCCAGCTGTGGAGATGCGCAACAGGCGAGGGCCACTGCCTTGCTCGGCTGCTGCCCCAGGGCTCTGGATCTCACAAGGCTTTCATTTCCTCCTGTTTATTTCTGAGTTTTCCACAAGCTGCCCCCCTTCTGTTTATAGCTGGGCATCTGTTGCTTTAGTCCTTTGTGAAGGATCAAACTGACACCTTTGGTCCCATAGCCCTGCCCACCCACTTACGGGTAGTGTACGTCAGAGGTCGGATTTTCAACTCCAGAAACTATACAAAAATAACGGTGCGGTAGACACAAAACAGGCCAAACCAGTTGTCCGAGTATCGTGCCTGTTGCTGAGAGAGAATGTCCTGAGAAAAGGCAACCTAGGGAAGAAAGGATCTCACTAATTAGGGAATGGTACCTCCCATGATGGGCATCAATAACTTTAGACAATCCCCCACATACATGGCCATGGGTAACCTAATCCGGTCAGTTCATCAACTGAGGATTTCCCAGGTGATTCGAGGCTTTGGAAAGTTTACCGTTAAAACTATCACACTAGTGATCAGTATTCAGAAAGCAATGCTCAGCTGAGTGTCCATAGGACCCAATGTATGTATCAATGGACAATAATCACTTACACTACGGAAACAACAGGAAGCGTGGGGATCCTATAGACTCATACACCCTAGACTATTGGTGGCATATCTATATGTTGTTGTTCTCAGAATTTCCCTTTGACCCAATAGCAACTTTTTCTCAGTCCCTTTGTTAATGGGTTGATGAAATTTTGTGGCATAAGATGATTACGCCAGAGCTGTGATTTCCTCTTTGCTTGTTCCTATGCCTGGTTCATGTGTTATCAAGAGGTTTGCCACAGGGTGTTCTGAAGTCTTCAGGCTGGACTGACTAACTTTGATTATTGATTGCTGATTATTGATGGCTAAACAACATGGCTTCCTGTGTGCCAGGGCTGCTGGCTGGCAAGAAAATGCCATGACTCGTTAGGGTTTAATTGCTGTGAAGAGGCACCATAACCAAGGCAACTCTTACAAAGGAAAACATTTCATTCAGAGGTTTGGTCCTTCATCATGGCAGGAAGCATGGCAGCCTGCAGGCAGACATGGTGCTGGAGAAGGAGCAGAGAGTTCTCCACCTTGATCCACAGGCAGCCAGGAGGCGGCTTGCTTCCACGGGCAGCCAGGAGGCGGCTCTTTCTCCTGCATTGGGTAGAGCTGGAGCACTAGGAGCCCTCAAAGCCCGCCTACGCAATGACTTACTTCCTCCAACAAGGCCACACCTGCTAACAGCACCACTTTCCATGCGCCAAGCATCTTCAAACCACCACATCAATACTCCTAGCACTTCCCCTCACTTTTCTGAGAAACATGAATGCTTACAACAATCGTATTCGCTCTTTCTGGCTCTAACCCTCCTTCCAAAGGCCAGCAAATGGAAGAGCGGGCCGCGTGTTGATTTATAACTGTGGGTTTCTTCAGAAAGTGAGTTGTGTTTGAATTTATAACTCTGGTTTTCTAAAGAGTGAGTCTTGGTGAGAGAAACGGACTTGTCAGCTAGAGGAAAATGTAAAAGATAAAGTGGAGAATTTTTTTAAAGTGGGGGTGGGGAGAGGAGTGTGACTTTACCCGTCTCACGGCTGAACCCAGTCTTCATTTGGGAGCATAAGTGATGAAAAGTGACAGGCTTAAAAAACAAAAAGGTTCCAGGCAGACACTGTATTTATCAGATTGGGTTTTTTTTTTTTTTCCTAATGTAATACAGCCATTTTACATCATATTAACAATAGCCGATATCTCCATGTCTCGCCCAGGTAGTTCCCTGTGTATGCACATATAGAATTAAGTTTTAATAATGAGACACTAGTTTGCACAGGCAGCTTTGTCAAGCCTGCTGAAATCAGCAATGTGGGTATTAATGAGGAAGGCCGTTGCCGTGGGCTGAGGCTCTTAAAGGAGATGTTAGATGTTTTGAAAAATCAAACACCCAAGACAAGGGCTGGATAGCTGTCAGTGGTTAGTACTTCCTGTTCTTGAGAGGACTTCCTGTTCTTGAGAGGACTTCCTGTTCTTGCAGAGGACCTCAGTCTGTTACCCAGCGCCCACATCCGGAGGCTCCCTATTGCCTGTCCTCCCATTCCAGGGGTTCTGATGCCCTCTTCTGGCCACCTCAGACACTGCACTCACATGTACAAACCCATACTCAGGGCACAAATCTATCTAGTTTAAAAACCAAATTAAAACCCCTTTCAAATATTTAAATAAGACCGAAGTCACATCACTGGGTGACTTCTAAACACCAACTTTGACATCCTACAGCTTTCTGGAATACTCATTTGTATGGCTAGAACATAGCTTTGGGGTAACTGCCAAGTTCCGTATCAGTCATGGACAGGGTAATATGCACCTCTGCTACAATGGAAAAGATTGGGGCTCCATGTAGCCATTCTGGCTGCTTAATATAATTCAAAGTATAACTTAATGGCAACTTAATATATAACAAAATATATATTAAGACACACACATCAGCAGTCTTAAAGCGCCGTCTCTCAACCACCTTTCATGTGGTTCTTACTATCTGTGTGAGCCCTGTGAACATTCCTAAGTCAACATCTAAATTTTTCCTCTTACGCAGCTGGTACAGTGTAGACACTTCATCTTCACATAAGAGCAACATTCCTTTTCAGACATTCTCAGGAGGCTCTGATTGACAGACAACACCCTCCCTCCAAAACCAACACAAAGGAGGCGACGTCGAGTGGGAAGTTTTCCTGTCGTCCCTGGTGCTCCTGGAATTTTTATTTTTAATCTCATGCCTCCCCCACCCCCCACCACCACATCTGAGATCTAATTACTCTGGGCTTTCATGCCACTTAACTGTATCTATTAAACACAATTTACATATTATCTATCCACAGATCGGGAGGCTCTAAGGCTTTAAATTCTTTTAATTGAGCTTGATCAATAAAAAATACAAGATACAAGTGGTAACACATGAATCATTAAACACAGTAAAAAGATACTTTGGAAGCAGGAGACAATGGTACTCCCTGTGACTCATAGCCCCTGGCTTCCGGTCAGCACCGCTGTCCTAGGAAGGAGCCAAGGCACAGTCGCCATGTTCTCCCTTTGACATTTCTTCAAGGCACAGTCGCCATGTTCTCCCTTTGACATTTCTTGTGGGGAGGGGTACCAGTGAGCCCTGCTCGCACAGGTCAGGAGACAGAGCTGAGACATTCAGGATAGCAGCATAGCCGGGCTCCTCTTCACAGGCACATGTTAGAACATCTGTGTGACTCACTTTTTAAAGTCTCGGAGTTAAAAATCAAAAGTCCACAGGTGTTCAGCCCATTCACAAAAGCAAAGGACAGGAGCCACCGTTTTGGGGTCTGGGTGTGAAAGGGCCTGTGTTCTGTTCTCCGAGCTTTTCGAAAGTGAGAACGCACCGTCTGCTTAGATGTGTCTCAGGAAAGGAAGATAAGAGTCTGCAGGCAATACCTGGTCAGTGGCTTTAAGATCTCTGGCCACGGTGACTTTTGTTTAGGTTGTAACCTGGTCAGGAAACATATACATGACTAGGTTTTGTTATGCGGCTTTGTTAAAAAGAGCAGCATGTGTTGGGGTGGAGCTGGAGAGACCAGAAGTAAGACTAGCTGGTCTTACAGAGGACCTGGGTTTGGTTTCTTGTATCCACATTGTGTGCTTGACAACCACCTCTAACTCCAGCTCCAAGAAATCCCACGCCCTCTGCTGTCCTTTGTGGGTACTGCACCCATGTACACACACTAACCCACAGACACACACATGCACACACCTAAAAGTGAAATCTTTTAAAAGGATTTTTTAATTGCCCTCAAACATTTTCTACAATAGACTGGATGCACGCATCATGCTAGGCTAGAGGATCCCGGGTCCACCTTAGGAAATGCAGACCTCTACACCCTGTTTAATTACTACATACCTATGTGTCACAGCATACACACTGTGCGACTTTGTTTCCTGAAGTTTCCCCTGCCCAATGACCTTTGCCACCCAGATTTGTACTTTCTCAAGCTGTAACCAATGTCCTAAATAATACATGAAGGATGGTGGGCAAACCAGTGTGACATCATCAGGGTCTCTGTGATTCATGAAGAATGATACCCCAGACTCAAAATAGTGTGCAACCACAAAAGGCGTTTATTCTTCATAAAGGGTCCACCATGCATCAGAATGGAAGACAGAGGTGTGGGCTTTGCAGGGTCAATTTAAAGCCTGTTAGAGTAGGAGTGGGTGACTTTTCTCTTTCTTGCCCTTGGCTGGTTGGCTCTGACTCCAAGGGTATGGATGCCTTCATGATTGGTTAAGGCTCTGGGCGATTTTCGGGACTTTTGCTGGTTAACTATACTTGGCTCAAGCTAAATGGCAGGGCAGCTTCTACAGCTCCTGATTGGCTGCCCATGAGGTTGGCTCAAGCTAGGTGGTAGGGCAGCTTCTACAGCTCCTGATTGGCTGCCCATGAGGGGTAGTTTTCCCTGGAATTGACTTGTTTTGGACTTTTCCAATTATGGGAAACAGAAAAAAAAAAAAAGCCTAGTCTCTTAAACGGCCAGTTTGGAGCCTGCCATGGGGTCAGCCTGGCTCTGGCTAACTCTGTCCTCTCAACATGACACTGTCCATGGTTGTTGTCACCAGTGCTGCTACTATCATTCTAGACAAGGACACATGGCATCAGGACAGGCTAAAGGGATTCTTCTGTAAAGGAACTAACTCGGACCTTGACATCAACCACCAAGAACCAAATCAGTGCATGACCCAATCAAGCTCAGCACAAAAGAACCTCACGAGTGCCCTCTAGTGGCAGACCAAGAGGAAAATGTTCTTCCCAGTTCACTGGTACAGCTGCCCTGCAGGGTGTGTCTCTCTATGGTCTTCATACCTCATTGTAAGAGAGATGCTTCCTGCTGCCTTCTACCTGCCATCTCTCACTTTCTTTGATACAGTAGCAAAGATACCCATTTTAAGCAATGAGTATTTTTAAGTCCAGCCTTAGCAATTGGACTTTGAAACAGAGCAAGGTGGAGGGATGATAAATGGGAGGATGGCGGCAGTCCAAGTTCTGCAGTGCACAGGTGACGATACAATAAGAAGGGGCCATTACCTGGTCCCAGCCAGTGGGAAGCTGCTACAGAGCCTGACATGTCCTTCCATACAGACTTCACTCAGCTTTTCACCCAAGTCAAGCACTTGACAGGACGCCTTTCTTTCCTTGTCAATTACCAAATGAAATACAAAGTTGGGATCAGAGGAGTTACAAGATAACACTCCTCCTCTGGGCTCAGGGTGGATGTAGCCCCAGAACCCAGTAACAGATGCTTTCTTCCAATGTCAGAAGACTTTATCTTGGAGGCTGTGCTCAGGAAACTTGGAGAAATGACGGGGGAGAGAGAGAGAGAGAGAGGGGGGGGGGAGGGAGGGAGGAGAGCGAGCGCTAATTTTTAATCTTTTCTCCAGCAACACATACATTAAGGCCACCATTTTGGGTCTCGCCCAGAGGGTTTCTGACCCCAGGTTCCACTCTACCACAAAGCAGCTCACTGTTGGCTCCTCCTCCACCCATGGCCAGATCTCAGCTGTTCATAGCTATAGCTGCTTTCCCAAGTCAATTCTCCAGTCACTTAAGAAGCCCTGAGTTTACTATTTGTCTGTTTTCTCCTTTAAGAGTTTTATAAAGCTGGAGACTTTAGCTCAGTGGTAGCACAAGGGTCTGAGTTCAGTCCCCAGCACGGCCACATACACACGCACACACGAGCACGCACCTTGTTAAATCCTGAAGTGTTGAATGATGTCTCACAGGTCACTGTGGACTGGGTAGGTGTGCCTGCCCCTCTGGAGCAGCCGCAAGATTCCTGAAACACTCTGACATCAATTCCATCAGAGCTTAACTTGATGCACCAGAATGTTCGATAACTCAGAGAAATTTTCCTGCAAACCTGCCTTTCAGCTGCCTCTTTGACCAGCCTGTTGGAGGTCCCAGGACCTTGGGAGCAGCCTCCTACCAGACTCAAGAGGACCCTGGATGTGATGTCGGCCAGATACAACAAGGACATGCAATAAGCCAGCACCCCAACATCCCAATATCACTAGCCATGAGACAAAAAAAAAAAAAAAAAAAAAAAAAAAAAGTCCTAAAAGCAGACTCCATCCTCCATTTCTGCAGATTACATGTAGATCTGCCTAGACAACTGCTATGCCAGTGGTAGCTAACACACATTGAGGTGAGCTCCCAACCAGCCTTTGGGGTCGTGTAGAATATAGTGGTGGCCTTAACTGTAGAATCATTTGCCTCTTAGCCGAAATCTTTTCTTGGAATCTAATGAATTAGTTCCCCATGTCTCAGCTCACCTTCCGTGGAAGTCAGTTACTGGGTCATCGGCAGAAGCTTGTTCACCACAGAGGAACTCCTGTTTACTGTACAGATCAGGTATAGAACACTTAACGGCATGAAACTGTTGTCTTTATTCAATGAGGCTGAGAACAGGGAAGGACAAAAGGCACACAGTTGGGGGATCCTCTATCTGGAGTAGTATAAGTTAAGAAAGTTGTCCAAGGTGGAAAAATAGCAGGAAGGTCTCAACTCCTCCTGCCCACAGGGGCGACTTCAGAACTGCCATCCCCATGGTGAGTGGCTCGGAGAGAGGACGATGAATGTCACAGATGAATCTCTTCCTGGGGGCTGATTATAAGGCTCTCCTGTACCCAGATGCGCTCGTGAACACCGTACGCACGCACACAAGGCTTCTAGGAGTAGAACCTGCTGTTGCTCACTCTCTTCTCTCTCAGCCTGAAATACAGGAGATTGAGCCCCATCAGTGGGTAACTCCCACCCTACCTTGCAGGTCACGTGTGGCTGAGTGGAGGCGGCTCTGGGCTCCTAGCACACCCCTGAGCCTTGGGGAATGTCCACGCCCCCCTTGGTCCGCAGCGGCGATGGCGGCTCTTTAAGGATCCAATGAGAACACGCCTGGTGGGCGGAGCTTAGGCAGTGTTCTTTGAAGGTTAGTTCATTTGCTTAAGGTGTTAGGCAGCTTCCAGGTCACTCCTAGAGGCTCCAAGACTTTGGGGGATTGGAGGGGGCGTGGAGGGGGTCAGGAGGTTAGGGTTACACCTACCGCCGGTTGCACTTCTCCTGGTACAACTGCAGCTGATTCTCGTTAACGTTGAACTCCTTCACCAGAGCATCACGGTTGGCTCCGCGCAGGTTCTGGTGCGTGTCGTACAGGAAGAGCTGATTGTTGAGCTCTTCCTGCCGTCTCCGCAGTT
Source organism: Mus pahari (assembly GCF_900095145.1). NCBI lineage: Eukaryota > Metazoa > Chordata > Mammalia > Rodentia > Muridae > Mus > Mus pahari. The sequence continues at coordinate 40,855,878 of NC_034609.1, read as the reverse complement.
GGCGGCAGGAGGAATAGAGTTCCTCTTCACTCTCCTGGGGGCGGGGGGTGGGAGAGAACAACCTTGTGAGTGACACCTTCCAAGCAGGTCTGGGAGACACACCTTGCGCCTCCCCGTGAGTGCCTGGAAGAACGGAGGGCAGAGGTTTTGCAACTGGGGCAGCTCCTGGAGGCCGGGGCCTAATTTTAAGCAGAGGTGACTTTTGCAACATAGTAGAACTTCCTTCCAAAGTTGGGAGTCTCTCCTATTGACCTCTGGCCTCTGCTTTACCATCATCGCCTACACAAAAGCTAGCAGCTGCTACAGTCCTTGGTCTTCCAAACATGGCTTTAATATAAAACCCTGAAACACAAGAGCACTGTGTGTCTTTCTGAGTTGAATCTGCTCATTCCTATATCAGATCAACTTCTGGCTTTTACATACGTTCATGGGTGTCTATGCAGGCATATGTTCACGTGGAAGAAAGGGTGGTGCCAGGTGAGGACGGAGGTGGTGAGAGCAGACAACTTAAGGGACTTAAAAGGTAGAGTAAGGCTGGGGAGATGATTGGTCCATAAGAGCATGGGTTGTAAGCATGAAGATGATCCCCTGCACCTACGTAAAAACCCTGACCAGTGTGATAAAAATTTAATATTGTCCGGGGAGACAAAGACAGATGGGTCCCCAGAGCTCACTGGCCAGCCAGCCTACCCTAATGAATAAGCCAGTGAGAGAAGCTGTCTCAAAAACCAAGGCGGGAGCTGGAGAGAAGGCCCAGGCACTAAGAGTTCTTGCTGATCTCGCAGGGACCAGAGTTTGGTTCCAAACACCCACATCCGGCAACTCAGAGCCACCCATAACTCCTCTCTAGGGGATCCAATGCTATCTATCTTCTAGCACCTGGTCTCACAGGCACACAGACACTTGCATACTTTCAGTTGTCTTATGTTAACATTTCTGTGGGTGGCTACAAGTGTGGGGTGGGTGCGGACCAGGTGTTTCTGATACATTGTACAACGTCCATAAAGCTGGAGTCTCTCCCATTGACCCCAGCGCTGCTTCATGAACTACAATCCTGTGCTTGCTGCTGTCTCACCTCGGCAGCATCTTCTCCAGAGAGGTTCTCTCTTGGTTCATCCATACACAACTCCTCCATAGCAGTGTTACCAATTGACCATAGCGCAATGTTTCTTAACCTGTGAGTTGCGACTCCTTGGGGGGGGGGGGCGTCAAACAACCAGTTTACAGAGGTTGCCTAAGACCATTGGAAGACAGGAGTATTTACATCACGATTCATGACAGCAGCAAAATTATTGTTATGAAGTGGCAACAAAAATAATTCTGGGGCAGAGGGAATCACCATACCATGAGGGTCACAGCATTAGGAAGGTTGAGAACCACTGCTGTAGTGTTTTGCTGAGTCAGGTCTTTTGGCTTGGCTTCCCACTATAACCCACCTGTAGTTATTCCACCAGCTATCCACACGAATGGGCATCAACTTATTACAGGCTGCTTTTTTTTTTTTTTTTTTTTTTTTTTTTTGGCCTCTCAAGAATCACTGATGTTCTAACTGGCTTCTAGAAGAGCAAGTCCTTTCCAGAAAGTTCTCCACCAGAAGAACAAGTATGGCAGCCACAGCTCTAGGAAATGCATTTCCTAAATAATAAACCTCAGAAGTCAAGAACTGCCCCTTGATATGTGGACAGCAGAAAGCATCGCGAATCTGCAGGCACAAAAACAGGAATCTTGCCATCCATCTCCACCAGACCCCTGGGTGACCAGCGCACCATCAATGCGCGGGATGGGAATTTTTCTTTTGAGGTCTCAATGACAGGGCTTAAATGCTTCAGTAAATCATGTCGTAAATGGATGTGCTGTCACCCAGGCTTCGGAGTGCAAAGTGGACTTAAGATAATCCTCGGGGGGGGGGGATTTTTTTAGAACTGTAAACTAGCTCTTCACATATAGCCACCAGCTACATTAGCCCCTACCCAAGGCTTTCGAAGCTTAGCACTGACGTGTCTCTGTAGCGACAGAATCCACTGTTGCATCCAAGTGATTATTTCATCTGCTCTGAGACTGTACTACCCAGCCTCCTTCATCTGTGGTCACACGGCCAGTGACTCGGCTGGCTCTCCTGTAGCAGCACCCTCTGCTTCATCTCCTGCTGTGATGCTCTGAAACAGATTCTTTCCTTAAAGACTAGGAGCCTCCCTGCCGACTGTCATTTTTTTTTCCTGTAGCTTTCTCGGGACTTCTGTTAAGTGAATGCTGTGGCTGCCTTCATCCTCTAACCAGACCACTGGCACTTTCTCCATATTGAAATAAGATGCCTCTCTGTCTGTTCTTATAAGAGTAGCTTTCCCGCCCACCCCCCTACTCCTCTGGCCCCCCAAGAGCTTTTCCCTGGTGTTCACAGCTTGACTGATTACAAGGCCTGGCTTCTGCCCTGTCCCTGCTTTTGATACCCCTTCCTGGGCTGAACCTATTCTAGCTTTGATCTAAAGTGACAGACATGTGACTCTTCCGGTCCCTGGGACATCTTATTAACTGGCACTCTTAATTGTGTCTCGGGATAAGGAAGCTAGAGGAGGAGAGGTGAAGGACACTGGCCAATCCACAGAGCACTCGGAACACACACATTTACCAATTCAGTGTCTCACATGGGTGTGGCCAACCGTACCCACAACCAGTCACAACAGCGAGATCAGAGGTCACAGATCTCCATGGTGGCTATAATAATCTACCACATCTGAAAATTCAAAATAGATTCAGATGGGGCAGGACCACACAAAGCTATCAGGAGCTGCTAAGGAAAGCCTGCATGAAGGGCTCCATACAGGATTGTCCCAAGCCTCAGTTTTCAAAATTCTCAACATGTGCAAAGTATAGGAAAGTAAGGTTTGCTTGCATAAGTGTGACAAATATTTTATTAGTGATTTTCAAGTAATTTTGGCTTCTTATTTAGAATATTTTTCTTTCGGGGCTTATTTTTATTGTATGTATGTAAGTAAGCATTTTGTATATGCATGTCTGATGCCTGTGGAAGTCACGCGAGTCATGGATTCCCCTGGAACTGGAGCGTCAGGCAGTAATGGGCTGTCCCATGAGTGCTGAAGACCAAACCCAGGTCCTCTGCAAGAGCAGCCAGTGCTCCTAAGTGTTGAGCCAGCTCTCCAGCCCTTGGGGTTCTTATTCTGGAATACCACACATTCTCAACATCTGTCCAACTTATGGTATCACAGGCAAATGACAACTCAGGGAAGTCACCATGTTTAAAGGTACAGGAAGGGTTGCCTTCTGACTCAGGACACAATCAAGTTCATCAAGTTCCCAAGACAAAGAAGTAAAGAGATTGGTATCCATTTGTATCCATTTGCAGAATGCAAAGGTTTACTTTAAAGTCAAGGCTTATTTTTGTGTGGAAGTCTCCCTCTGCAGGGCATTTTCAGCCCGGTCCTTGTCTTCAGAGATGAAAACCTTATTCTGTTTTTGTTTTGTTTGTTTTTTATTGTGCTGATTATTTTTAGCTGCAGATTGCAGGATTTTTCATTATGGTGTATGTGTCTCGTGTCTCCTTCCTTGATGCCATCACAAAGTCTTAACCAGTGCTCTTGCCTCTGGAAGATTCAGTTATACCAGGAAATCTCCTCATTTGCCCACCTCCACACTTTACCATCTAGAAGTTTGCTCCATCTAGAAGTTTGCTTTATATAGGGGGGCTAAGTAGGGGTTTGCTTCTGGTAAAATTCCTGTAAACTCAGCAATGTCTTTGTGTGCACAACGTCGGGTATCTCCCTCCCTCCATGGCTCTCAACTTTCTTACTTATGTTTGAGACAGCATCTCACAATGTCGCCCCTGGCTGGCTAGGACCTCACTATGCCTCTCCAGTGCTGAGATTAAATGTGTGCACCGCCATGCCTGGCTACCTTACTTTTGAGATGATGTTTCTCACAGACCCCAGAGCTTAACCAGTCTACCTGGCCAATGAGCTCTGAGGATCAGCCTGCTCTCCCACTTTTCCCAGGGGGTGCTGGGGTTACAGATGTGTTCCATGTAGCCTGGCTTTCCCATGGGTACTGGGATCCAAACTCAGCCACCTCCCTGGCTCCATGAATGTATCTGTAGAGTAGCATCCCCCTGGTCCCTCGTGGGCATCCATACTGTCCTACTGTCCTGACAGGAGGGGACTGGACAATGCTTTCCCTCCCCTTGCCAGTCTGCGGCTGGCATGTCCCTGTCCTCCAGTCTCCAGGGCTAATGAGGACAAGTCCAATACTAGACTTTACCTTATACACACTCAAGTGTGTTTGGGTGTGTCAGCCATCTTCTTTTCATATCCCACTGAATCAAATGAACGAGTCTGTAGAGACTGCCCCTCCGCCTGAAGAGTGGCCCAACCTGTCACTTCAGCAATCTTCCTCTCTAATGGTGTTGTGTTCTAGATTCTGAAGTCCTTCGGCACTCTGCCTTCAACACAGGCACCGTTCTTTAAGTTGAAATTTTCTTTGTTTCATTTTGTATTTCCAGTCAGTATTTCTCTGTGTATCCCCGACTGTCCTGAAACTAGCTCCGTAGACCAGGCTGGCCTTGAACTCACAGAGATCTTCATTACATAAGAGGTCAGAGTCTGCTTTTCTGTTTCTGGTTCCAGAGCCTTTTCCAGAGCTCCACGAGGTAGCTCCCAAGGTGCCTCTGACTCCTGTCTCCTGGCTCCACGGCCGCCATCCACTCTAGCTGCACAGTGGGCCTTTCTTCTTCTGCATGGGCTAGATTTGATTTTTACAGCCCGGGGCTTTGTCTGGTTGATATCTGTGTCCTATCAATGGATCTGGGGAGGCAAACATAACCGTCCCTCCCTCTTTGGACCCGACATAGCCAAACTCTAGCTGGTAAGGCACCGGGAGGGTTTGAGTCTGTCTTCAGGTCCCTCCCCAGTAGAGGAAATATCATTCTCAATCTGAAAAGCTTCAGTGCTTGGTCCTCCGGGGCTCCGGATGGATGTAGATGTGCACGTGCGCCCTTTCCCTACCTCATGGGTGGCTCTCAGTGTTGTCATTCCTCGATTGTTATATGACTTTCAAAGCCACCAACATATCATGGCTTTTCTCCAGTGAAGGGACACTTCTGCTGGGCTCTGTGTGCCTTTAGCTGGAAAGCCACCACGCTGGGCTGCCCGGGAATCTCACTACCTCTTGTCCCTTTCTCCTACCAGCCCAGAGCAAAGCGAATTCCAACCCACCCCAAGCTAATTAAGGAAGCTGGTTTTCTAAATGTCCCCGCCAGGCACCACCAGCTCACTCCCTGATGATGGTCAGGGTGTGTGTAAGCTTCCACACTCTGTTCTGTTCCCCCCAAAAAGCAGGTCATCTGGGCAGAGACCCCATCCCCTAAATGTCAAGGCTGACCTAAACCCCAGCCCTGACTTTCAGAAAACATTTCCTCTAAAGCAAATGTCCTCAACCTTTCTAATGCCTCCACCCTCTGATGTGGTTCCTCGTTTTGTGGTGACCCCCCAACTGTAAAACTATTTCCATTGCTACTCCATAACTGTAATTTTACTACTGTTATGAATCATAATGTAAATATGTAAGATATTTGATATTTGACCCCTGTGAAAGGGGTCACGACCCACAGGTTGAGAATCACTACCCCTCCTTTTAATTGTAGCATCTTTTTATTCTTTGTTCTATTTATTCCACTGCCAAATATCTAGTCCATAGAGAATACTTTTAATCAAAAAAAAAAGTTATGTGAAAACCTCTACTATTTACAGAGTCAACAAATCAAAAAAAAAAACAAAAAAACAAAAACAACAACAACAAAAAAAAAAACCCTGCCACCAACTGCAGCGCCCAGGGGTAGAAGAGGGGCTGAGTGACTCGGGGACCTGAAGCTGACAAAACAAAGCATTCAGGGCTTTGAAAAATCACACGCCAGAGAAGGGCTTCTTCAAGCCATCTGCAGAGGGGGAAAGGGCACACACGTGTGAATCCAACTTCACAAATATCATATGCAGGAAAAAAGAAAAGAGACCAGGCAGAGGAGACAAGCTACGAACAGGCTGCTGTGGGGATTTTTTTTTTTAAACCTCACTCCTTTCTTACCCTGCTCCCCAAATTAAATATAGCACATAATATTATAGTGCTCAAACACTCCTTAAAAACATACATTTGGCAAACACGGTAAAGAACCAAGGGTCCATAAAGTTGCTGTGCCGTGTAAGTGGCCACCTTGGAAGAGATCTGAATTCTTTACTGACAGACTTCCTCAGCTTTAAGCTTTATTTCAACAAACACTTCATGAGAAAATTCCATCAGGGCTCTCCGGGGGAGCAATCCCTTGTTCAGAAAAGTCTTGCTGGCTCTCCCATCTGGAGGTCACAGTGACATCCAGCAGGGCTGGACCCCCTAGACATCAAGGAGGAAGCCTAGCTTACTGCACATGTGGCCTGCACAGCCTCCGAGAGAGGCCTTCATTCTGGCATGGACGGAAATGCCAACTGGCAGCTGGAGATGGTACGGAACCAGGTGACAGATGTACGATTAAATGCAGGCTCCAGAGCCAGCCACCAAAATGACATTTGCACACGTTCAGAGGCTTCCTCTTAAAGAGCAGACCTGCGGGAGGGGACTTTGTCCATTCAGAGCCTCCTTCCCACTCCCCGTGTCCCTCGCTCAACAGTGGGGTCCCCCAGCATATCAGGGCATCCCTCATCAAAGTAGCCAAGAATAGCTGAGCACAATTGTCTTTGAAATCCATTCACTTCCTCTGCTGTCAGTGATTCCTAATAATGCATTGATGACCGTTTCAGGGTGTTCACAGCAGCTTCCCAAAGTGTTCTCCAACCGCCTTCTGCAGCTGCGTCTGCTGCCTGGTTTTCCCATGAACCGCCTACAGATGGACTTTACGGGCACAGAGGCGCTGCAGACCTTCTCCCCCACCCCGCACCCCCTGGCAGACCACAGAGAAAGAAGCCCGCCCGCTTTGGTGGGCTGAGAGGCAGGGAGTCGGAACCCCGCAAAGCCTCTTCTAGCCCTCCTTGATGTCAAGGTTTAGGTTTGCAGTTCTACCACCCTGCTCAATTATCCGGCCCCACTCATTCCGCATCTGGGAATGGAGCCCGAGCGAATAATTCAGACATGAGGGAGACGGGCCTGAGAGCCAGAGGGGTAAATGGGTCCCATCTAAGTATTGGAGGAATACTGAGCTCGTAGCCAATCTACTTAATGGCAGAATGGAATAGGAAGGTGCTTAGAATCTCATTTGAGAGCAGTGGGTCTCAAGGAGATGGCCACCTGAGGGAGGTGTGCCAGTGCCAGGAGAGTTCGTGCCATTGTGTGAGGTGGGAGTTGCTGCCATCTAGTGGACAAAAGGCAAGATGCTACTGAACATCTTACAAAGAATATCCTGATGCCAAAGCTGAACAATACCAAAGTCTGGGAGTCGGGGGTGGGGGGAGGGGTTGAGTTGTGTGTGAAATTAATACAGAGAGAGAGAGACAGACAGACAGACAGAGACACCCTAGGAGAAAGGGAAGTAAACGAACTCAATACTGATTTCTTTTTTCTCTATATATGTGATCTGTACTGAGGAGTGTGTGTGTGTGTGTGTGTGTGTGTGTGTGTGTGTGTGTGTGTGTGTATACATGCATGCACGTTTGTACACTGCTGCGTATGCACATGTATTTGTAGAAGCCAGGGGTCAATACTGGATGTCTCCCTCAATCACACTGCACTTTGTGTTTGAGACAGGGCCTCACACAGACCTGGGTTTTACTGACCGGCTAGCCTGGCCCGCAGGCCCCAGGCGTCCTCTGCCCTGCCATTACAGATCAGCACTGCTGTGCCTGGCTTTTATGAGAGTGTCAAGGGTCAGAGCTCAGGTCCTCCTGCCCACGGGCATGTTACCAGAGGATCCATCGCCCCAGACCCACAGGGGTTTTGGAAAGCCATCATACCAAAAGGAATCTTATCTTGATAGATTTACTAAGCATCTTGGTCCTATTTATGATATGTTGGCTTGTACGTATTTCATTCTGAAGAGGAACGCTTTAAGACCCGTGAGGGCTTAAGCATTTTGCTCACTTAGCCACAGTACCGGAGGGAACTTACAAAAATATTCCTGTCCAGGTCTTTACCACAGAAGGAACATGGAATTGGCAGGGGGGGGGGGTGCTTCACTGAAGGTTCAAGTGAAAACTATATGTTTTTAGCTTAACATTTACAATTATTTTCAAGATGGAAACTATTGTATGATCTATTCCCCTTCAGACAGAATTTCCTCATCCTGAAGCTATCTTACATTAGAGAGTGGTGGTACCCTTGGCTGACTGGGTCGTTAGCCAACTACCGTCTGTCACTCTCTGCCTCCTGCCTTACTTCCCTTATTTCTATGTCCTCTTTAACCCTGATGTTTTGTGAGAGCTTGAGAAACCACCATACGAGGAAGCCAAGTTACTCTCAGTCAAGTTCAGGATAGATTCATTCATTCGTTTAATTCATTCATTCAAGTCCCGACTAGTCTGGAACTCACAGAGATGTGCTAGCCTCTGCCTCCCCGAGTGCTGGGGTTGAAGGTGTGTTGCCACCATGCCTGGCTATGAATTCAGCAATTTTCACTTCCTGGACTACCACAATGGCTGTAAAAGGTGTCTCCCAGTCCTGCCCCTCCTGCCCCATTGGAAAGCTCTCAGCTATGTTTCAGGAACTGACAGTTAAGAAACTGCTAACATGTTAATTCTTACAGCCCAAAGAACATCACAGGCCAACAGTTCCCCTACCAGAAAACACAATGAGGTCCAGTAGCAAGATATGTCAGCACACTGGGGGCCACAATTGGCTTAGGTTTCCCAATGGGAAATGTGTGAGGGCTATAGAATTCCCTGGCTCGTGGCAAGCTCGCTGAGATTTTGGTAGAAGAGTGAAGGGTCATGGAAAAATGAATTATCTGCATGCCAGGCATTGCAATAAGAGCACTTGCTCAATCGTGTTCATGGCAACTTCATAATAGACAGAAATTGAAAACAGCCTAAATGTCCATCAACGGGTGAATGGATAATGTAGTACATTTACACAATGCAATATTACTCAGCCATTTAAAAAAATGAAATGGTGAAATTGGCAGGTAAATGGATGGAGCTAGAAAAAAAATCATCTTGAGTGAGGTCTACACTCAGACAAATAGGGTATGTATTATATGTGGTGTTAGCTAAGTTATAATATGTATAACCACAGAGGTTACATAGAGAGAAAGGGGTTGGGATGGAGAGAGATGGATCTCCCTAGGAAGGGAGAATAGAATATATAGTTACAGGTGGAGGGAAGGAGGTGACAAAGGAAATACGGGGAAGGTTAAAACTAACGGTCATGGTAGGGATTGTATGGTTAGCTACAATAGAAGCTTCCTAAAATATATCTCTGTGTGTGTATGAAGTCAGTCTGAATGGAGTTGCCAAATGATGTGGAAGATGGAGGCCCATCTGGACACCTCGCATCACCAAAGGATGCTTCCAATGCCAAGAACAGGTCACATCTAAGCGAGGAGTTGGCCAAAAATAACCACATGGGAACCTGCAAACAACCAGGGCTAGTGCCAAGGTTAGTAACTGCTCTCCACACACTGATGTTACTGCTCTATTGCTGAAAACTACACCCATACAACCCATTGAACACAGACAGGTAGAGCCAGTGCCTACCTAGAGCCTTTACCCCTATGGACCAGTGTTCATGATACTTGAAGCCCTCCGTGTGCTGCCAACGGAGAAGAGTAAGCACCAGCCCAGCTACAGCGTCTACTGTCTACAACGATGGATGACCAACCTGCAAGATGCTCTAGTGTAATAGTGGCACAACACTAATGAGTGCAACCAACCAATATCTGATTTTAAAGCCTACTCCATGATCCCAATGCTGCTTGGGTGGCCAAAAACTGGAGAGCAGATAGGCCAGGGACCTGGGAGGAAACCAGATACTACTGTAGGAATATAGCCATAAATGCCTCCTAATGACATTCTGCTATATTTACAGACCAGGTTTTGTTCAGCCATCATCAGAGAAGCTTCCTGGTGAGGTTTTATCTATTACTGTCTATTGTAATGCTAAGTGTAGGCCCCCAAGACCTGGAGTCTGCACGCAGCCCCTGGGACCTTACCCCCTAAGTTAATTATGATTGGTGAATGAAGATGCCAACATCCAATAGCTGGGCAGAAGAGACATTGGTGGGGTTGAGGTTTCAAGGGCTTGGGGAGAGGGGACCACGAAGAGGAGGAGAGGCAGGAATAAGTCACCATGGAGGAAAAAGAACATATAGGAGGGAGGAGGAGAGCCGCCATAGGCCAAGAGAAGTGGATTCTCTTGGGTTCAGAGCAACCTAGATGAAATATATAGTAAATAGTCAGTGATAACTTGGGGTTATCAATAAGAAAGTAGATTCTAATGACATGGAGGACAGGCAGCTGCCCAGTTGCTGTGCTGCCTAAGGCTATTTAAAACTATAAAGGTTGCGTGCATCTTTCATCTGGGAACATAAATGGTCTAAGGCGGGAAAGAAACACCCCCCCACCCCACCCCACACTGGGACACTTAGTATTTGTTACTACACTTCCTCCTTCAGCAGACAATAACAATAACAGAGAAGGAACTGCAGTTAGACAATGTCCAGAGGGTGAGAGACCTTGGAACGCCCAGTCCTATACGGTTGTCTTCGCCATCCCTCCCCCTCCCTTCGGGGATCAGGGAAGACTGTGGAAGAGGAGGTGGACGGAAAGCTTGTAAGAGCCAGTTAGGATGGCGGGCTCTAAGGAAACAAGGCCTTCTAAACACAACAGGACCAGTGCGCACATGAACTCGCGGGGACCATGGCAGTGTGCACAGGGCCCGCACGGGTCCGTGCCAGATATCAAGTCCCAGCTCATCTAGAAGTGGACCCAGCAGCTGCCTCCAGTTGTCTCACTGAGGATACAAACCACTCTTAAGGGTAAGCCCCATGTCCAGCAGTAGATGGCCGACACAAAAGAAATCAATAACATCCTTGAAGGTCCTTTGTCTCATATGGTTTTGACAGGGAAATATTTTTAACCTTACGCAGATCCTTTGCAAATGTATGTATATGTGTGTGTGTATATATATATATATGTTTGTGTGTGTATGTATGTGTGTGTATGTATATGTATATGTGTATATATGTATATGTATATATGTGTGCATATATATGCATATATATGTGCATATAAATATATACACATACACACACACACACATACACACACACACACACACTACCAGCTACGAGAGCCTAGCCTAAGTCCATGGCACTCTTTGGTGTATTTCAGTGAAGCCAAGACCTTTCCGCCACATTTACATGTTAAGATTTGAATGCAAAATGACCCCACACAGACAAGTGTTTGTTTAAATGTGGTCCCCACCTGGTGGTGGCAAAGCTGTGGAAGAAGAAAGTCACTCTCATTGATAGCGGGCATTGACGTTTTTAGCCCAGTCCCACTTCCTATACCGTCTCTGCTTCCTGATTCCTCAGCAAGAAGCTATCCAAACTGCCCCCACCACAGCGCCACCATCACCACGCCTCCCTCACCACAGTGGACTGTGTCACATCAAACTGTGAGGCAAACAAACTCTCCTCCCTGACGGTGCTTCTTGTGTGGGTCGAGGTGACAAAGTGACTTCAACACACAACCAAGCTGATGGGTCAAAGGAGAAACGAGAACTCTTCAAGACACTGACAAACAGGACTAGAACGAAGGTCCCTCTAGTGCAGAGAGTCGCCAGCCCATGGGAATCAGGGTCCAGCCTTCCCCCTACCCCCACAGACCCTTTGAAGCCATGACCCAAGACTAACAGGTGGGAAACACATCCAGAAAGGAGGAGCTTGCCTGGGAAAATATCATCCGCCCAGGCTGTTGGCGCCAAGTAACCAGGAGGAGCTTCTTCCCAGGACCTCTCCCAGCAGACTGTACAACCCACTCCAGAATCCTACAGCAATCCTCGAGAAAGGATGCTGAGGGGAAAAACCCAGAACCTTGACTGGTTAGGAGGGTTTCAGCTCATTAATCCAGAGTATTTCCATTCTATTCCCACCCCTGGCCAACTGGTCAGGGCCCGTCACTCACCAGGACTGGCCGCATCTCACAGAAAACCAGGAGGGACGCCAGCTCGATGTCTTCGCTGTACCCATTCTTCAGAGGGACTGATCTAAACCCTGGAGCAGAAACAGAAGGAGAAGAGCCAATGGCACCAGCTCTGGGCTTTCTCGGGATATCCTGGAGATGGCACACCCATTCCAAGGGCAGAGAGGCCAGTGTGCCATGCTGGGGCATGCTACCCAGATGCCCAAGTTCCTGTCCTAAAGTCACAGAGAGGGACTAGCGTTCTTGATAAACACATCCACATAGTAAAGTTAAAACATCTGCCAACGAGAAATGGTTGGCTCAGAAGAAATCAAAACGGGGCTGACAAGATGGCTCGTCAGGTAAAGGTGCCTGCTGCAATGCCTGACACCCTGGGTCCCATAGGGAAGGAGAGAAGCGACTCCCCACACATGTACTTACAAAGGCACAATTGATAAATGCAATTTTAGAAAGAAGTGAGAATCTACAGACTTGCCCCTCCCCACTGAAATTAGAGTGATTGATACTACTGTGGTTTAATTCCTTCTTAAGTACTCATAAAGTCAAAAGAGTCTGAGCAGTAATGAGTTTTCAACCCACCGCCTCCTCTCGGGCTTTCACAAAACATAGGGCTAGGAGTCGCCTTTATCTTCAATGATTTCCTATCTGAGTATCTCTTGGCAGTCTATGGCTGTATTGATCACTCTCTCTGGAACCCATTTCCTATTTACAATTGGGATCCACGTGCAGACCTTGAAATGTGTCTTTTTATTTAGGACTGGCACAGGGTGAGCTTGAGCCGATCCGAACCCTCAGCCCTGTAAAACAGCGGTTGCTGAACTCCATCTCAATAGCTGATTGGTTGCCTTGTCTAAAAGAATCCAGGGAAAACAAAATACCCACTCCCTAGCCTATAGCATACCACTATGATGGGCCTTTCCTCTCTAAGTAGATGTTAGTGTTTCTTTTTAAAAGCACAGATCCCTAGCCAGTAATATTCATTAATATTGTAAACAAATGGACATGTGTGGATACAATATATCCCTGAGGAAAGAGAGCAAGAAAGACTACATAACAGATAATGAACAAGGACCGGCTACAGGTAACAGACACAAGTTATGAAAGACAGTATAAAGCTAATGGTTTTTCTAGTTCTAATTACATCCTTTGAATTTTTTGGTTTGGGCAGCGGAGAAGTGCATAAAAACACTCAATAGTGCAAGGGTAAAAATCCAATGAGAAGCTGCAGCTACATAATGGCTGCTCTAACTGTATAGAAGCTTATTGATATAGAGAGACTTAGGAAGTCTGTTTCAGTGTGTCATGTTTATTTGAATTTTTACAATAGGTTTATTTTTTAAAAATAAAAAGCACGGATCCAGTGCATGCTCCCTCGTAGCTTACATACAATCTTCCAACTTAGCCATCCCTTCCAATGGCTGATTTGTCCCCAGAGCTTTTCATTTATATGGCATCTGCTGAGCTGCACAGATTAGACACGCCCCATTTCCTTACACCTTCCTCCACCCCTGTGTTGGCTCATTCTCTTAGGGAATATCTACACTATCTATTGTCCTATCACCTTTATAATTAAGGTTTGTTTGTGCATACATGTACGTAGCATGTTATCTCCTTCCACCATGTGAGGACTGAACCTAGGTTGTCGGGCTTGGCCGCAAGCACCTTTCCCTGCTGAGCCATCTCACCAGCCCCAGCTTCTCACCTTTAAACAATACCTATTGAATCTCTCCTCTGCTGCTGTTGCTGCTGCTTAGGATAAGGGAAAGGACATAGCCACCCAACCCTTAGCCTCCTTCTTTTTTTCCTCCCAATTTTGGATATTTTTTAAGGTGTTATTGTTTCTATACCAATATATAGAACATTTACATCCTGTTGACTGTTTTTAGAGCGTGAGCAAGAAAAGTTTTATTGAGTGATAAAGTAACAACTCCCTGTTTGGGGGTATCTTGGAAACAAGCCATTATTCTCCACAAAGAAAGGCTTGGGTGTATTTTTCATTGTTGATTTGGTTTTTTGTTGTTGTATCAAGTCAGGGTTTCTCTGTGTATCAGCTCTGGCTGTCCTGGAACTTACTATGTAGACCAGGCTGACCTCAAACTCAGTTTTCCAAGTGCTGGGATTAAAGGCATGCACTACCACTGCCCAACTCAAACATATTGTTAAATTGCTCAATTCCCCCTGTCTTTTTTTACTTAACTTCCTTGTGAATGTCTTGGCTACCTGGCTTTGTTCTCTTGTGCTCATGTGACACAGAATCCCCAATTGTGCATTTTAAATGGATGTGAATTTATAGATGTGTGATAGTTGGGATAGGTATAAAACTCTCGGGCCACATCACACACACACACACACACACACACACACCCCAAAGCATTGGGGGTAGGCATTCTGAGTTCATTAAATACTGCTCTGCTAAAATTGCCTAACCTACTCCCACCTGATGACTGATGAGATTTTAGGCGGTGTTTGGTTCATTGGCTGTTCTAGCTTCTGTGTGGGTTGATAATCACAGACTGTCTGCAGATACCAGCATAATACTGGTCCAGCTTAATGTAGTTTGTGACTCCCATTAAGATGTAGTGCAGATTCTGTAGCTCTAACCCTGCTAAAATACAGATTCTGTGCATCTTAATGGCCAACCCAAGGAGAGTTTAGTGTTAATGGACTGGGAGAATAAACTAGACCTAGGGGTATTAAGGGGTGGCCCAGGACAATGCTAGGTAGCTACAGACTCCAGCTTTAGGGCAAGATTGAGTGAGGGCGTGTGATTCTTGAGCTAGGAAGAATGGGCTCTGCCGGTGGTTCCTCACACCTCCTCTGCGAAACTCTGGGAAGCCACTCGTGGACTAAAGCCAAGCTATTTCTCAGTTTCACCAACCATGAAAATTGTATTATTTTTAGTTTTGTTTATTTCACTTGGAGAAAGGAAGTGAAGGAAGGTCTGCACTGGGGCTTTAAGTGCCCACTTGAAATAAAAGGCCCCTCAAGGACAGTCTACAGAGAAGAAAAAACAAGGTGGCAAGTGACAGCCTGTGACCTTGAATGAGTGAATTCACATCTGGAGAGAGAGAGAGGGAGAGAGAGGGAGAGAGAGAGAGATCTCACAGGATTACTGTAAGGATTAAAGAAAAGAAAATTAAGGTAGCTGAGTACAGTAAGTTCGTCTCCCTCCTGAGCCGGGCCCAGCCAGTTTGAAAGCTTAAGTACAGCCACCCTAACAATGGGCAAAGTTTATTTTCGAGTTTAGACGGCCCTGGGAGCCATCCGCACAAAAGGACTATTCATTTTATTTCCTGCCTCTCATGAATATAGATATGCCAGGAGCCTGCAAGGCGAGGGAGAGAAGCCGCGCTGTGATTATCTTCTAGTTAGAATGGGGAGGAGGCTCCCATTATTAATCCACCTCCATGTTTCCTTGTTGGGTTTTTTCTTTTCAATCTCCAAGCTAATTCATCTTAGAGGAATTGTTTCCCTCCCAGTAAGGAAAGTCAGTGTTCCGTGAGCTCTGACTGCATCCCGAGGGTCACCTCCCCCATCTCCCAAAGGATGACAGGGTCAGGGGAGGAACACAGTGATCCACGAATGAGTTGGCCCTGGTTCCTTAATGCCATGAGGTCATTAAGACCAGAACTGCAGAGATTCACTTTTCTTGATGGGAAGAGGCAACATCGCTTCTGAACCCTGATTGCCAGGCTAGTCTTTAAAAAGCACATAGCAAATCAGCGTCCAGCAGCTCGGGTGCTGACTTTAAAGTCACCTGTCATATATGTTAACCATCAAGGAGTGCTTGATACTGTTATTGGTGTTGTCTGACATGCTTAAATGCGATTTCTAAATTGCTAGAGATCTGAAGCTTTAAACATTTCCCCAGACTCTTCCTCTGGTGTTTGGGCCCTCAGCAGTAAGACTGGCAGCTGGGGATTAGCCTCTTTGGATCAGTACTGCCCAGGTCCTCCCAAGGAGGCCATAATACAGGCTGATTCAAGAGCGCCACCCTGGGCTGAATCGGAACATCCCATGGTGGACCCAGAAATCAGCATTTTCAAACAGGAGCCCTTAAGGCATCTGCTGATTGGAAATGCATTTAGCAGGGAGTGGGGAAAATGGCTACAGAGGCTGAGAGACTTCATGAAGGAAGGGGTGGTGTGGTCCAAGTTCTCAAAAGACCCAGCTCAGCACTGAATAGAGCCCAGGCTTCCAAACATCAAAAGACGGTAATTTGATATAAATGACAAAAAAATGATAGTAATTTCTTTCTCTTGAAAAATGACTGCTCTGGGAAACAAGAGAAGACTGACCTCCTGGGGAATCCAGAAGGATCTACAGTATCTGCCTCATGAATCGGCAATGCCGTGGATAAGGAAGGAAGAAGAAATCCACCACATAGCTGGTCTGCATGTTGGGTTAAATGTGAAATCTGGGGAGGAAGGTCCTGAGAGAAACCAGCCCACATAAGGATAGTTACTGTCTATGCTTGGCCCAGGGAGTGGCACGACTAGAGAAGGTGTGGCCTTGTTGGAGTAGGTGTGTCACTGTGGGCGTGGGCTTTAAGACCCTCATCCTAGCTGCCTGGAAGCCAGTCTTCTGCAAGCAGCCTTCTTATAAAGATGTAGAACTCTCAGCTCCTCCTGCAACATGCCTGCCTAGATGCTGCCATGCTCCCGCCTTGAGGATAATGGACTGAACCTCTGAACCTGTAAGCCAGCCCCAATGAAATGTTGTCAGTATAAGAGTTGCCTTGGTCATGGTGTCTGCTCACAGCAGTAAAACCCTCACTAAGACAGCCACCTTCAGAGAAACCCCAGGTCTCACAAGACATTGTCTTAGCTGCCCTGGAAAAATTCAATAGAGTGGGTTTTGTTGTTCCATGGGTTTTGTTTGTTTGAGAATTTCATATATATATATATATATATATAGTGTGCTCTGGTCAAATCTGTCCCCTAGTTCCTCGCCACCGTTTTTCCCCTCCCAAGGACAAGCGTAAGGGTGGGGCCATCTCCTGGAGCTGAGTAGCCTCTCAGTGGCTGAATTCCTGAAGAAGATGGGATGTTCCCTCTCCCAGCAGCCATCGGTTGCTAAAGGCTCCTCATCGCTCCTTATCATGGAGTGAGATTTCATGACCCCCCCGAATCTGGGCTGTGATTTGGACTGGCTTATTCTCGTACTGGTCTTGTATGCTGTGTGTACCTCTGTAGCTCTGGTGGCCTTTCTGTTCTGTCTTCCTCAATGCTCCCTGAGCTTTTGGGGAGGGAGGTGATATATCTAGATCTAAGGTATTATCTAGATCTAAGCCCTCCATGGTCTCCTTCTCTCTGTATTTATTACAATCTCCTGTGACGAGAAGCTTCGGTGAAGGGGGGCCGAGAAATGCCCAAATTTACAGGTTCGTATGTGACCCACTTTGGCTTAATGACAAGCACATACACACTGGCCTTTTCTACCACAGGAGGGGGTTATACTGTGTTCAGCATAAAAATAAACCTAGCAAGCAAGTCGGCCTCCAAGTCTAGTATGAGACGCTAAGTATGGGGTGCTTAGGAGACCTGGACCCTGTGGATGCTCAGAGCCTCATCCTGAAGACACAGGCCAAGGGTGTGCATGGCTTGCTCATATTAGAACATATTTCTCCATCTGCTAATGAAGACAAAATGCCCAAGGCATCTCAAAATGAAAGCAGGCATCTCAAAATGAAAGCAGACAGGGCCAGATTGAGGATAGTCTAACAGTGATGGTTTCCTCAAAGATGCCAAAGTTGAAAGGGCTCAGCCTCTCTCCACTTTCCCGCCCCCCATGCTTAGTGCCCTTCCGAGCGGCCTTGTTGTTTGTGACTTACTCTAAACCAGGAAGGATGTCGGCGTGTTCCTTTTACATCCGGCAGGCAGCACAGACCAAAGAGCTGGGCTCCCCCAAACTGAGCATCCCTGCCAACACTCCTTACCCGATTTGATGCCTTTAATAGGGTACGTGGCATGAGCCAGGAAGTTGGGATCACTGAACATGTCCTCTTCATAGACCACAAAGCGCAGGAAGGCAAGGTTCGGATCATAGATTTCAAACGTCACCTTCTCCTGAGTTGGAGCCCAGACAGGGCTGAGGCCGTTGTCATCTAGAAAGAGACCAGAGCTTGTGCTTACTGGTGCTTGTGCCCTGCCTCCTCACAAGCCAGTCTCCTCAGCCTCAGTGTGAGCCTCTCCACAAACTCGAAAACGCATTTGCATCTACGCCCAGGTCTAAGAATCCAATCATCATCATCATCATCTTTGGTTATTTCTTTCGCAGCAGGCAATAATCCTGCTGCAGGCCGGCCTTCCAGGACCAGAGGCAACAGGAGACCTCACCCATCTCTCCTCCTGGGATAGGAGAAGGGGAAGCAGGGGACTGTAGAGTGGAACTCAAGGGGAGAGGACCAAGAAGACAGGTGAGCAGAGCATGTGTGAGCTGCTGGACCCCTTGGCTGGAGAAGGAGAGTGGGATGGGGGTCTCTGAAGCCTGTCGAGAGTCCTCATAGAGGACCACCCATGTAAGGCAAGACACACAGCAACCCTGCCACCCTATAGAAAAGGCCAGCTGAGTTGGTCTGCACCTGAGTTGTTCCCTGGGCGGGTGGCTCCGTTTCCCCCAACCACAGGCTGGGGCTCGGAAAGGAAAGCACACAACGGCAAAAGTACATTATAAAAATCACCAAGGAGCCATAACCCACGTATCGGCCTGCTCCCTTCACCTTGAAAAAAAAGAAAGACCAACAGGGCTAGGGAGACAATAGTAGGAAACAGCACCACCCAGCATCCATGTACAGCCCAGCACGTGTCTGCAAGGCAGTGGGAGACACTGGCAAATCACTGCAGCCCGCTCGCTGGCCAGCCTGAGTACCTGAACAGATAAGCTTCAGGTTCACAGAGAGAGGACACTAGTCTCAAAACCTAAAGTGGGAACGACTGAGGAAGACCCCTCCGGCCTCTGCACCGCCCGGGCGTGCCTACACAAACAGGGTTCCCCCCCCCCTACTTACTCACAACCGTCGTCTTGAATTTGTTGCTGTCATACTCAGTCCCGCAGATTTCCACCTCCACAAAGGGACAGGCAATGCTCCGCCCTAGTTTGGGGAGGTGGCGTGCACCAAGAACCTGGGACAAAGAAGGCAAGGGTGGGAAGTCTCCCGGGTCTGCGCTGGGAGGGTGGAATTGGAGCCACACAGTAGGGCTTTGTAGATTTTTTTTTTCAGGACCCTAAAATCTGACTGTACAAGTTCAAAGCTACCCTTATTCAGAGGCATGGATGCTGACCCGGCCCACCATCACTATTTGATGATAAAAAGTCATAGTAGGTTCCCAGGACATGTGACTCACCAGGAGAGTACAAGTTTCACCTGAGTACAAGTTCATGGGACCTTGATACTGGATTTCCCAGACAGAAGATGGTGGAGTGGTCTGTTTATAACTGACCTTTATTTACTAAACACCTTCAAATACTTCATCTTACTTTTCTAAAATGAGGTCTCATTTATCCTAAGCTGGCTTCAGAATTGCTATGTAAACAAAGCTGGCCTCACCCTGATGACAATCCTCCTGCCTTCTGTCTCCATGATGCTCCCGGGGACACTGGATAAACACTCCAAAGACTAAGCTACATCCCAGTCCATCTCATTTTAACTTCCTGGATCTTAGGAACACTTTCTCTCATGTCTTCCTAAAATGCCAAGATGAATTTAAGAAAGTTCATGCTGGGGCTGTAAGTGGCAGACACCTTTAGTCCCAGTGTTCAGGAGGCAGAGGCAGGCAGATCTCTGAGTTTGAGGCCAGCCTGGTCTACATAGCAAGTTCCACAATGTCCAGGGCTATACAGAGAAACCCTGTCTCAATAAAAAACAGGAAGGAAAAAAAAAACAGAGGGAGAGACAGAGAGAGGGAGAGAGGGAGGGAGGGAGGGAGAGAGAGAGAGAGAGAGAGAGAGAGAGAGAGCGAGCTCTGACCTCTGTAAGGCAAAGAGGAGATGAACTCTCCTCTCAGCTAGAGGTTGACCTCACGTGAACCCCAAGAACACACGTCACACCCAGATTAGGGCAATTGACAGGAAGGCTTTTCAGCCCAGGATGATCCCAGGTGAACCACATGAGCCTGCAGTGCTACTGAGATGGGCTGGATAACAGAGACAAGAGCTCCCCCAGGGAGCCCCGCCCACCTTGACAGTGAGTGTCATCAGGATCTTCCTCTGGGACTCCGGGGGCATTGGGTCGTACTTCTCAGAGCGCATGCTCTCGGGCTGTAGGACGTAGCCTGTCCGCCCATTGAGCGAAAACAGCGCATGGTTCATCTGCATGTACTTGTCTGAAAAGAGAGCAAAGGGGTGCTGTGGGGGCAGCTGGGGAACACCAGCTCCAGGCGCGCATGGGCACAGGCCACGTGACCTTCCTGCGATGACTGGGGGCGCAGCTGTTCAGAAAAGACATCTGACTCCAGGGAAATATGGGGAGCGTTAAGAAAGAATCCCACACCGGGAAACAATCTTACAGGGAGTCTGGAAGGGTGTAAGCCTTAGGGAATTAGAATCTACTGAAACTGGGTGCAGGCCAGGGGTAGAACACTTGCTTATGCCACAGGGTAGTTCAAGGGACAAGTGGCTCAGCAAGTAGATAAAGCCACTGGCCTGAGTGCGGTTTCCAGAAGCACATAAAGATAGAAGGAAAGACTCAACCAGTTGTCCTCAGACCTCCATGCGTGTTCCATGACATATATATGCACCCTGTCCTCCAACCTCCACACGTGTGTGCCCTCTTTATATGCCCTGTTCCTCTGACCTCCACATGTGGACCATGGCAAGCACACCCACCCATACACACACAATAACAATTTCCTTTTAAAAGTCACCTCAGTTCACACAACAGGCAGATAGTGAGCTCTATCAATAAAAAGCCACCTTGGTGGGATACAAAGCGGACCGACCGCTTTGCAGGAAAACAGATGCAAACATCCCTTGAGTTGGTGAGAGGGGAAAGAGTTAATGTTACGCAAAGAGCAGAGCTTTGACCAGAAACTGTGACGACAAGTGAACGTCAGTGTTCTCCCCGATGAGGAAAGAGCCAATGAGCTTCATGAAACTACAGTAGTGAGTGACCAACGCTGAAGACAAAGAGAAACAAACAAACGAATTCACAGGATGCAAAGTCTAAAGTTTGTGTGCATGGGTTTTCCCGACTAGAGTCTAGAGAGGGTGAGCATGAAGCCCTTGGAGAGAAAGCACACAAAGAGGAAGGGGTAATCCAGTCACGCCTGGATCCGTAAGCCCCTCTGAGACTTACTTACCTGTTGCAGGATATTTGATCACACAGTGAGCCCCGAGATTGTGAACTGGAAAAACCTGTTTCTTCTTGTGGTGTGGCTCAGCCCTAGCACACACCTTTAACCCAAGAGCTTTCTGCGTACTGTAAACAGGATGTTGTGGTGTGACTCAGCCCTAGTGCACACCTTTGACCCCAGAGCTTTGTGTAAAGAAGATTACATCAAATCAACCATAGGTCAAGAGGCAAATCGAGCAACCAGTTGACAGGGAGTGAACATAAGAGAAGCCAGGAGAGAGAGGGGAGGGTACTCAAGACAACGTGGAGAAGGAGCCATTTCCTTCGGGGCATCAGTGGAGTGCTTTCACTCCACCATCTGGCTCCTGAGTCTTCATTCAGTAAATCAGATGTTTGGAATGTTGTTTTAAAAACAACACTTACTAGTCCAATAAGCTATTACATTCCCTTCCTAAACCAGAATGGTAATACCTCTGTCACTCGTGGCCACCGAGCCCACTTCAGCCATGTGTCCACTGTCCCCTTTGTCAATTCCTAGGGCCTTTCACTAACCAGCATTCAAGTTCAGCCTTGATGGGCCAGCCCAGTCACTTATTCAGAAACAACCACATCCCACTAGCTGCCCAAGTGACGTTGCTGGCCATGACAGGGCCACCGCCTGGCCTGGACAGACTGGCTGCCTTCATCCCTTACCTGGAGTCTGGAAATTGAGGGCCACCATCTGGGAGCCGCACAGCCACAGACGGAAGGGGTCGTAGTTAGAAGAGTCAACTCTCTGTCCCTTGGGGTAGACGCGGGTCAGGCCCTTCTGATTGTACCGCAATAGATCGACAGGCTTTTGCCTGACAATGCTGTCCGCCTTCGTCTCCACAAAGGAGCGGATTTCTCGGAAGTCAGGATTCTCTGCAGAGAGGATATGATCCTTTGAATAAGAACAGTTCCCATAGGCTCAAAGATGTAAACGCTTGGTCACCAGGGAGGGGCACTATTCAGAGATGTGGCCTCACTGGAGTAGGTGTGACCTCGTTGGAGGAAGTGGGTCACTGGGGGCCCAGTAGCATTTTCTGTCTTCCTGCTACCTGAGAATGTAGACGTGGAACTCTCAAGCACCCCTCCAGCACCACGTCTGCCTGCATGCCGCCATGCTTCCCACCCTGATGACAACAGACTAAACCTCTGAACCTGTAAGCAAGTCTCCGGTCAGGTGCTTTCCCTCTGTAAGAGTTGCATGGTTACGTCTCTTCACAGCAATAGAGCACTAAGACAGAGGGGACGGTCACCCATGCTTCTGGGTGTGATGGCAGAAGGCCCAGGTGACAAAAAGAGACCAGAATTCTCTTGAAAAAGCACTGAGGGTTGGCGAGATGGCTCAGTGGGTAAGAGCGCTGACTGCTCTCCCAAAGGTCCTGAGTTCAAATCCCAGCAACCACGTGGTGGCTCACAACCACCTGTAATAAGATCTGACGCCCTCTTCTGGTACATCTGAAGTCAGGTACAGTGTACTTAAGTATTATAATAATAATAATAATAATAATAATAATAATAATAATAATAATAAAATCTTTTAGCTGGGCATGGTGGCACACGCCTTTAATCCTAGCTCTCGGGAGGCAGAGGCAGGCGGATTTCTGAGTTCGAGGCCAGCCTGGTCTACAGAGTGAGTTCCAGGACAGCCAGAGCTATACAGAGAAACCCTGTCTCAAAACCCCAAAAAAAAAAAATCTTTAAAAAGAAAAGACACTGAAGGGATAGGGTGGTGGCCAACCCTGTAAACCCAAGTTCAAGTCCACAGGTTATTAAAAAAAATAAATAAAAAAGCCAGGTGTGGTACTGTATAATCCCCATATACGGGCTTGCTGGAGGATCCCCAGAGCTCGCTGAATCCAAGCCCAGTAACAGAACCTCTCTCAAACATGATGGACAGCTGAGGAACCACAGCCAAGATACACCGACACCCACCATGATGGGTAGTTCTAATTGTCAACTTGACGTGACACAGTCTCAGTGAGGAACTGTCTGAATCATGTTGGCCTATTGGCATAACTGTGGGGGGAGTAACTACCACACACATTAACACAAAGATACCTAAGGGGTACGACAGTCACACCTTAATTGCCCCTGGCGGTGTCCAACATTACAAAGAGGGTCTTGTGGAGTCCAAAGGGACCCGATTCTCCCCACAGCCTTTCCTTCTAGGCGTATTACAATTTCACATCTGATTTAGAACCACTGACACATCTCGGCTATGGACACACGGAAAGGGCTTCTGCCTGGATCCGTTAGGAAGCAAAGCGCATGCTCCGCGTAGTATCCTGAGAGCACCCACATCACCGGCAAACAGCAGAGCTCGCCGGGAAGGGTCTTCCCCAGGGGACTCACCCAAATGGTCCTTGGTTTTGCTAGTTGGCTTGCAGTATACAACCAAGTCCGAGAGCTCGATGGCGATGGACTGGTTCCTCTCCCAGTACTTCATGTTGTTCTCCTGTGGAGATGAACCCGAATACAGCACTGAGCCAGCGTCTGCACTGCAGCACACTCTGGCTCACCTGGACACATTACAGTACCAACTCAGCAACTACACCAATGGCACACTCCACTCACCTGGCCAGCTTTCCCCCTGGGCCCTCTAGCACCCAGGGCACATCAGGGGATTTTCTGTCCTGAAGACACCCCCCTCTCCTCTATCCTCTGAAGAATCTCCACCACGCTGTTCCCACCCAGGACTTGGAGTCTAGGATGGTGCTGCCGCAGCCCTCTAAAGTCACACGGGCGTGAGCTGGAGGGCCGGCCCGGTGGTCAGCACAGCTCACTCTGCAACCGTGAGAACCCTGAGTTCGGCTCCCAGCACCCACATGATAAAGCCACGTGTGGTCTTTCACACCTGCAACTCCAACAGGGCAGTGGGGGAGAGGCAGGGGGATGGCTGGGGTTTTCTGTTGCCAGCCTGCCTGACCCCCACAAACTAAGTTCTGGGTTGAGGGAGCTACCCTGCCTCAAAGGAATAAGGGGAAGAGTGATAAAAGATGATATCTAACACCCTCCTCTGGCCTCCATGCATGCACACCACGTTTACACATGCATGCATGTGTGTGCGCACACACACGCACACAGATAATAAACGGTAAACGGGGATCCAGAAGCAGAGGAACATGGCTTTAATCCCAGCACTTGGCTGGCTGAGGCAGGAGAATTTGAAAGTTCAAGGTCAACCTGAAGTAGGCGGAGACCCCGATAGCAGAAGCGGTAGCTTCTGTCACCCCGTGATGCCCCTGCCTCCTGTCTAACCCCTCCCTCAAGCCACATTGGTTGGGGGTGGTCCACAGGACTCTAAGCCCCAATGGACCCCAAGAAGCATCATCTCTTTTCTCTGTGCCTTTGAAACCTATGCAGCCTCCCCTTGCCTCCAGCTCCCCTAGCACAGCCCAGTGCAGACAGGCTGTCTCCTTAGGGCTCAGGCCACACGCGTGGACCAGGGGAGGGAGGACTCTGCCCCGCACACGCACTGCACAGTGCTCTCGGGTAAGGGCTAACTTCTCGTTCTCTCACCCAGAGCTCCCCTCTCACGCTGCTCCAGGCTCAGCAGCCTTTCGTTGGCCAGGGCCATGGCTGACAGAATGCTTCTACAAGAGCGTCAGCGTCTGGGGGGTCACCGGCTTCCAGCATCCTATGCTGAGTGATTCAGGGATATTGTCTAGGTTGGTCCATACATTCCCGAGAGACAGAATCGCCTCCAGCTCTGAGCCACACAGCCAGACAATGTCAAGACCAGATTTGTAAGCCGGTGGCCTGACCCTCTTACCCTTCCTGCCCCACTTGAAAACTCTGGCATCACTAGCCACCAGATTACAGCTGATGCCTGTATCCAGCCCCAGAGTTTAGAACGCAGGGTCCCTTTGAATCACAGCAGTGGCCTCTGCACCCGTGCCTGGCCTCACCAAGGCAGCATGGGCTGGGATGGGTAGGCACCTCGCTCCCCAGTGTGCTTAGACCCACCTTGGTGTCCATCTTCCAAGTGATCTCCCGTATGCTCTGAAACCACTCAAACAGCTCCTCCACACGGTCGGTCGCGAACTCCACGGGAGGGTCCCCCTGTTTCTTAGGCTCCAGGATAAAGACGAAGGCTTTCTGGTTCTTCCCCTGGGGGGCCTTCACTGTAGACAGAGGGTAAGGAAAGTCCTGATGAGCCTCGGAGATGACCACCGAGACCGCACCTCACACTGGTGCCCCCACCTCAACTGCCACAGCTACAGTCACAAGCTGATGGGGACTCCCACCTTCTGGCAGGCAGCATCTTGAACCTTTTGTACAAGTTACTGGTGAAGATGTGTACCGGGCTGAGTATTATCCTCCAAAAAGAGGATAATGAAGCTCCTGTCCCTGTGAGGGTAACATTATTTAGAAATGGAAATTTTGTAGATGTACCAACTATCTCAAGATGCGCCAGACCCTGGGCTGGAGAGATGGCTCAGCGGGTAAGAGCACTGACTGCTCTCTGGAAGGTCCTGAGATCAAATCCCAGCAACCACATGGTAGTTCACAACCATCCGTAATGAGATCTGATGACCTCTTCTGGGGCGTCTGAAGACAGCTACAGTGTACATATAATAAATAAATAAATCTTTAAAAAAAAAAAAAAGATGCGCCAGACCTCAGATAAACCTTAAATCCAAGGAACAACAACATCCCTAGAAGAGAAAGACAATGGGGTGTGGGAACCCTGACCCAGGAAGCAACCCTATGAGGATGCAGGGAGGTCGGGGACGCTGTGGCACACCAAGGATGACTGGGAGATGGCAAGGAAAGATAATTATGGATAGGAACATGAAGGTTACCCTGATCAGCCCAGGACTGGTGACTGCACTTGCTAAGCTCTGTGTGGTTTTAGCTTTTAGCAAACCTCACGGGGACACTGTGACACTCATCCTATAGAAGACAAGACCGAGAGGAGAGGCTCAAGGTGACAGTGACATTTGCAAAGTCGCACTGGCAGAGCTGAAGGGCAGCTCCACCCTGATGACAAGTGAGCAACATCCCCATGTCCTCTAACAGGACAATACAGGGAGGGAGCCAAGCCAGGGCATCAGCTACGAAGGTGAGAATTGAGTCTGCCAGTCTCAACACATCACACATCAGGGACTTGCCAGAGACATAACCCATTTTCTCATCTGGAGCAAAAACCCCCCACCTTCCCTACCAGAGTCACAGGAAGGGAAAAGGAAGAAGAGAATAAGGATGGAAAGAAAGTAATGGCTATATAAAAGGGTGGGAGTGTTGGTCCTGGGATTGTTGTCATAGGAACTCAGGGGAACCATGCTGGGACCTCCCTGGGAAAGAGGGGACTCAGCTCAAGAACCAGTGGGCCACCGTGAAGGGAGCTTGGGCTTTATGCTTGGACCTACCAATAGGAAGCTACATCCCTGGACGCTACCGTGCACCCACGTCAATTTGGGCAGGCCCTGAACACAGAGCTGCGTGCAAATCATGGCTCATCTCTAGACAGAACGCCCCACCACATCCCTGGTGCCACACACGCTGACCAGGGCAGGGCAGGTTACTTGCAGGAGCTAAGATCTAGTGAGGAGAGCCAGGCTAGAAGCCTCAGGCGCTTAGCGGCTGACGCCCCCCCAACCCCATGGTTCCACCACCACCTGACCAATCAGCAGTTCAGCTCTCTATAAAGCAGCTGCACGGGCAGATGTTGACACCATGACAGCAGCTAAGTCACCGGTACTTCTTAGAGGGCAGTCCTGTGTTAGCCGATGGTGGCAGCAGGCACCACCATCGGGGACCTATCAGTCCCCATGCATTGGGTTTCAGCCCCACCTCATCTAAGTCTGGGAGGCACAAGACAGCCCGCCTCCCTCTGAGGCTAGTCCTAAAGCCAGACTTGGCAGGGCGGGGTGGATCCGGCCTGGAATCAAGCTGAGAAAGCATGTGCACATACCAACGTTGTAGGTATTAAGATCCAATATGCCTCTGCAGAGAGACCCGAGGGGATTGTCTTCAATAATCTGTGAAGAAATGAGACCCGATTCTCGGTAGTCATAAGCAAAGTAATAAAACGACAACCAGTTTCTAGACATGCCGTTTAGCGCTGCCACTACCTGTGGCGTGGCTTAAAATGCATTTTCATTACAGCGTCCACAGGGAGGGCACTTCCACCAAAGCACAGAGATGATGGGGACCCAGCAGCGCACAGACACCTCCAGTCTCTGTGTTGTGCTTTTTTCCAGTCCACAGAGACACACCTTGTGAGTCCTAAAGCCAATCCCAAACCCCATGACAGAGACCTCATCTGCTGTGCATATATGAAACGAGGCCATTTGGCCTTCGACTCCTGCAGCTCAGGAGCCTTCTGTGGCTCCCCCCACGTCCCTCGGAAAGCTACAGCTGGGATCTGCCATCTGGCTTCTGTGGCTTTCCAAGCCCTGGCCAACCTCACCGGCATTTATCCCCTCTGTGCTGCACACTCGAACAGTCCATCCTGGGGACCAGCTGAGATGGCAAAGCTGCTATTATTGCTGTACCGCCCCAGCCTTCTCTGCCAGGCTTCCGGTGACACACAGATGCAGTGAGGAGTCCTGTCCCTGTCCCAGCCACCCGAGGGACAACTGCCTTCCACTCACCACACCCTGGTGCCCTCCTGTGGCCATCTCTTGGTAATTAACCCAGCTTCACTTTTAAGACTCAAACAAACACTGCTTCCTCCAGGAAGCCCTCCCCAATTGTCTTGCCACCCTTAGAGAATTAACGCTGTAGACTCTAAAGGGATGTATGCTCACACTACAGATTCTTCCCTGGGGCAAGCTGATGAACCCAAGTGGCCCCTTCTTTCCACCAAGAGCGCTCTAATACAAGGTGGCTAGGGACCAAAGCCTGGCTCACAGGCAGCGTCACCAGAAGGCCCTGTCTCACCTTCCAGCAAAGCACTGTTCCTTCCTCATGCTAAGCACGTTCTGCATGTCTGCCTCTCTAAACCGAACGTGTTTCATTTGCACATTGCTTTGAGCAGAGGACAAATTCCCCGTCTGGCCACTCTCACTCCAGTGGGAATTCTCCTGAGCTTTCAAAGCCCCAGCCCCCGTGCCGCCTGATTAAAACACAACCGGCTCGTCACGGAGACTTTTACCCACAGCAGCTCAGGGCTGGTCCCAATTTCTGCATTGCCCTGCCAGCTCTACTGCCCAGCTCTGCAGAGACCCCCCCCCCAACAAGTACATGTCAAAAGTTGTCCTCCACCCCCACCCCAAGATAGCTCAGGGGACTCCTCCAAAGCCTGTGCCACAGATGATGGAGACCCACCTGCTTTTCCATCTCCTCGGCATCGCCTGCAGAGATATCCTCAACGTAGTTGGATGGGAAGTACTGCTGGATCCGGGTCCCATAGTCCCCTTTCCACCTGCAGAGAACCACAGATGTGGAGGGCTTAGCCGGCTCAGCTCTGAGTGCTCAGGTGATCCGAGGGGCTGTCATGATCTATGACGACGGCGTTTCAAGGGGAGCATAGGCCTTTTAAAAACACTTAATGTCAGATGACCAAGAACTCATTCCTCATGGCTGGACTCTGGTGTTGGCAACAACAAGTGAGGTCAAAGTTTCCAGGGCTTTAAGAGGGACCAAGGGCCTCTCGGAGGGCGCCCACCCCATTTGTGGGAAGGCTGTGAATCCAAACACAAGAGTGTGTGGAGACAAATGGTCTGCAGTGAAATCTTAGCTCCTTGGAGCTGGAGAGACGTTCAGCATCTATATCAAGTAGCTCTAACTCTAGCTCCAGGGGATCTTCTGCCCTCTTCTGGCCTCTGTGGGCACTACACTCTAAGGCACATACACACACAGAGGCCTATGTTGACTTGTAATTTAAAAGTAATAAAACCAAATACTTTTCTAAAATTCCAGCTCCTTCAGTGACTACACTGGTGCTCTGTACCACAGGCTCCCCATCTGTAAAATGGGGCGATGCTGGAGTTGCCTCGGGTTTTATTAGGACCGTCTAGGTCACTGTATGCCAAGTGCTTCGAGCAGCATCCAGCTTCCAGCCTGGGTATGACAATGTCCATCCTTGCCTCAGTATGCAGCTCAGTGTAGACACTTGCCTAGACTCTGCCAATAAGAGGCTAAGAGAGATGCTCAGCTGTAGAGCATTGGCCCTGGGTTCCACGCCCACCCCCTCAATACAGCACTAGCTGCATTCGATGTAATCCACTGTGGACGTGCTGTGACCACGCTGGACACTTACACACTTCCAGTCCATTCCTGATTGCAGGGTCTCATACGTTCAAGACCACTCACTGGGCCACTTTCTGCGGCCAGAAGGTTCATTTCAAAAGTACCTCCAGCCATACCATGTAGCATCATTCCAGATCCCACAAGATCCAGCCTCAGGAGCCGGGTATCACATCCCAGCTAGGTCTCAGCCCAGGGAGGCTTCATGACCCAAAACTGCCCCTGCTGCACTGCCTAGCTGCCGGGCCTGACAAGCAGGCTACTAACCTGCTAACTAAGTCTACTAACTACCAAGGACCTGACTCGGTACCACCTTCTCCAGAGAGCCTTGGCAGCTGCTCCTCTGTGCCTCTCTGGCCCCTGTGCCTACCACTATTTAAACAGACACCTTACCCCTAACTTAGAACCACACGCCTGCCTTCCACAGGGCCTGAGATCTTTCTCAACGTAACCAGATCCGTACACGGCGGTAGCGGGAAGCACCTAACTTGCTTCCTTGGCCTGAACAAGCAGAGTAAGGATAGGTGGTACCGTGCACATAGCAGCTGCCAAGGGCCAGCCCTTTCTGCACCCTCCTCACCACCTTCCTTTCTATGAATCATCATAGGCACGGGCGCGGCTTCCAGGACCAAGAATTTGATAACTGTTACCGAAATGTAATTACTAATATCTACCCTGCTTTCACTCTCAAACGTGTTTCTACCGGGACAAAAAACTATCGGTTGCCCCTGATTAGTTTGGGAAGAAGGTCTGCTATAAGCAGTCAACTAGGTGACCAGCTTGTCACCAGAGAGACAGATGGGTGGGTGGCAGTTGTCGTTTACCTACAATTCCTTGCCAGATGACCTAACCCCGTCTCTCAGTTCATCTCAAGACAAGAGTTAGAATTTTAGGAAAGTTCACATTAGAGCCACAGGGAGGCATGAGACACGACAGAGTCTTCCCCAGGCTAAAAACAAAAACAAAAACAAAACAAAACAAACAAACAAACAAAAAAAAAAAAAAAACAGTGTGACTTGGGAGTTCTCACTGGAGTTTTACACATACTCTTTCCCCCTGGGCGCCAACTATGCTTGGGAATTCCCTAGATCAAGGGACAAAATGACAGTGAAGGAGCACCTGCAGCTAAGAGACCCAGAGGGGAGGAGCCTTGGTAATGCCAAGTCCCTGCCCTGGGAGAGGAGGTCAGAGGGCACCACTGTGGGCAAGCCGCCTCTATGAGGACAGAGGCGTGAGAAAGACTGAGGGGGGGAGGCCGTTCCTCACCTGCCATCGTATGGCTTGGATGCTGAGGTGGTTAGGTGAAAACTGGTTTGGAATCAAGAGGGTCTCCTGATTTTTAAAATGAACTTGAAAGGCTGGAGATGGCTCAGTGGTTAAAAGGGACTCTTTGGGTGCCTGCGTACATGTGTGCCTGTTTAGACAAACAGGCACACATGTATATACATAATTTTTTTTTTTTAGTTTGTGGAGTTTTTGTTCATTTGTTTTGTTTTGCTGTTTTTGTTTTGTTTTTTTAATCACAAAGAAGCTTGTGTAATTGCTGGAGCCCCCACACAGTAACGATGCAACCTTGGGAAGACCTCCGTGGCGAATCAGCATCCAGCCAGTCTGGAATGCGAGACAAGAGGGCTCAGAGCGCCCCCCCCCCCCAGCCCCTGAGAGTCACCACAAGAGGAGACCAGTCAAGTTCACCCCCAAGAGGCCCATCCCCAGTCCGCCTTACCATCCCCCGGGCTCCTTGGAGACATTGTGGATGAGGGCACCACGGCAGAAGGTCAGCTCATCGCTGCGCTTGGCTTTGTAGTCATAGAGTGCTTTCACAGTCCTCTGAGGCTTGGGGGGGAAACAGGAAGAAAAGAGGGGCAATTGGATGACAGAGGCAGCGGAGGGAAGCGGGACCCACACTGCTTCTCATTAGGAAGCCAGAGACCGGGGTTACTACGCCATCTGCTGGTGAGAGTTGGTATTGCATGGGAACCAACCGTATGCAGACCACCAGGAAGTGGGATAAAGGCTAGCTCCACCAGGAGAAAGACGAAGCATTGCTAATCTCTCGACACAACCTCTTAGATTAATCCATACTCGCCACCTCAGAATGGCAGTGGTTCTTAATGGTTCTCCCAGAAGTTCAGACACTATCGTCTAGTCATGCTAGAGACCTGGATGTAGTGGTGCCTACCCATAACTCCAGAGCTTGGCTGGGGTGCTGAGTTCAAAGCCTGCCTGAGCTACACAGTGAGACTGTCTCAATGTCTCCCACCCCACCCCCAAATCAAACAACAACAACAACAAAAGCTGGGCTCTGTATAAGCAAGAGGCAAGAAAGATGGAAGTTATGGAGGTGAAATTTTCAATGAATTTTCTTGAAGCCGGCTACTCGATAATAGTAAACACAGGAAGAAAGAAAAAAAAAACACACACACACACACAGCAAAGAAATACTAATAGAGAAATCTCTAAAATGATCAAGCCTGCTTATGTCTTTGGCTTCCCTGACAGAGGGGACAGGGCTTGGGAAAAATCACTTCTGGGAGACTAGATACTGGGTCTGTCACAGAAATTGTAACCATGGCTCTGCCCATAACTGTGTAAGCTAGAGCCCGCTAAGCCTCCATTTCCCCAGCTGAAATGGTAAAGTTTTATATATTGCATAGGGTTCCTGAGAAAATTCAGTGAAATAATTCACGTGACGGTTAAAAAATGCCTGTGCCCTGCATTTCTTAGACATATGCCAACATGGAAAGCTGTCCTGAACCTACTCTTCTAACTTACAGTGGCTCCCTTAACCATCACAACCACTCTAACGTCAAGGCAGTGCTATCAAGGCCATTTTACAGATGGGAACGCACAGAGACATGAAGAATTAGGATCTAACCAAGGCTAAGTGTTTAGAACATACAGGACTCTTGTCTTCAACACACTTTACATGTTATTCCATGTTATCTCACATGCTAGCCTTCCAGTTCTGTGAACTTACCTAGGTCACCCTGAACAACTAATCCAGACTCTGTCCCCAAAGAAGAAGTCAAGATTGGAATTGGGGGCGGGACGGGGGGGGGGGTTTGCCCCTGGAAATGCACCTCAGCGATCCATACACCTCAGCCTGGCATATGAGAGGTCCTGGGTTCCATCTCCAGTACTGGGAGGTGGGGCTGTGACATCATCCTTACAGCTCCACCCTCCCATGTCATCTGCTCTTGGGAGCCAGTAGACCTAACTCATGGAACTGTGTTTAAAAGGAGAAGAGACGAAGGCCCTTCAAAGCAAACTGAGTCCACAACTCAGTGGAGGAGGATGGAGCCAGCTCCACATTCTTCCGGGGGCTGCTGGGGAAACGTTACAAACCTATCCATCCGGGCTGGGCCTCATCACAGCACAGCCTTCCCTCTGAAATGCTGCCCATACTAGTTAGCCACTCTCTCCTCACCTCCTCACTCTGAAGCCTTCATGGCCTCCTCTGAATTTGCATCCATGAAAAATTGGAAATGTGGTTTTTTTAAAAAAAAGAAAGAAAGAAAGAAAGAAAGAAAGAAAGAAAGAAAGAAAGAAAGAAAGAAAGAAAGAAAGAAAGAAAGAAAAAGAAAAGGGAAAGGAAAGGAATTGAGTCCTGACTCTCAGCAGAGCCCACCAGAGAGCGGCCACACCCCGGTCATGTGTACCAGGCAGAAAATCCGCTCTAGTTCTTCCCCCACGAAGTTTGAGATGGAGATGGAGCAGCTGGAGGCACAAAGCAAAAATCCACCTTTACCTACACGAAGCTACGAGGCAGAGGCAGGGTGGGAATCCGAGATAGCGCTGGCCTCGCAAGGAGGTCATCGAACCAGACAAAATTCATAAACACCTCAGGCTCCGTCGGCGAGCAGGAAAGGAACTTTGGAAGATTTTTTTTTTTTTTAATTAGAATCTGTGTGGCCCAAAGGTGGTTCACTGAAACTCGGAACTCTAGTGAGACTCGGTTCCATCTGGATGGAATTCTATTAACCTCTGGGAAACCACATGGTATCCTAACCCTTCACCATGAAATGTTAGTTGTGGTCAGGTGTTCCAAAATACTCCCCACTATAATTGTGATGGAGACCAGTGGTGGGGCAGGGTCTCCCTCTCACTCTACTGGGTAGGACTGGTGCCATACCATGGAAGGGTTGATCTCACTTGGGTCCACATACATCCTGCTGACGTCATAGAGAGAGTTGATGTCTCTTTCCTGAAAAAAAGAGGAAGGACAAAGAGTAAATGGAAAGGGCTTGAGGAATGTGGCTCAGGGGAAGAAGCGTTTGCCTGCCATGGGCAAGGCCCTGGGTTCGATTCCCAGCACCAACCAATTCCCAGCTCCTAGAATGGCCTGTGCCCACAGCCAGGCTGCAGGGTTTCTCGGGGTATCTTGTTCTTTGGATGAGTTGGAATGGGACTGAAGAGATGGCTCAGTGGTTAAAAGCGCTGACTGCTCTTCCAGAGGTCCTGAGTTCAATTCCCAGCAACTACATGGTGGCTCACAACCATCTGTAATGGGATCCAATAGCTCTTCTGGTGTGTCTGAAGACAGTGACAGTGTACTCACATACATATAATAACAAATAATAAATAAATAAATCTTTTTTTAAAAAAAAGTTGGAACCTCACGGGATTCTTGTGTGGCTCAGAGGAAGAGATAGCAAGAAGATTCAAAACGTTCCCCCAAATTTGGAAGCAACCTGGAAACCATAGACACCCTACCCTGACCCAGAGAATGCCAGGATCTCTTCTTGATACCCTTTTCAAGGATAGCACATCCACAGTTCAAAAGAATCACACCAGGGGAACTGGCAGGCATAGTGATGAAGCCTTTCCGGGACAGATATGCAAACGTTTGCCAGCAGCAACTGCCAAGGCCCCTGGCCTGCCCTGGCTGTCCCCCAGCCTTCCTGTCCCTCTACCCAGTCACTGCTGTCAGCCTTTCCTCGTCTCCTCAGAAACCATTCGTTCACTCCTGTCTCCTAGGTTTTGGCTCACACTCTTGTCCTGTTAAAGCGCCTTTCCTGGCCACACCCCTGGCCACACTCCTGCCACTGTAGTGTCTTCTCCTCTTGCTATGAAGGTCCGTGTGCTCCAAAGGAGCCTGTGCTGACCCAAACACCTCACTCTGGCACACTGTGCTTTCTCCTCTAGGGCCCAAATTTTCTCAAGGAAGAATTTAGTCACACTCCCTGGCACATGGCTGGAACACGGGGTCCTGGGTCCTAGTCTCATTTCTGCAGCTGTGATAAAATATCCTGACCAAAGACAACTTAAGAGAAAAAAGGATGGTAGTCCATTGTCATGAGGAAGTCAAGGCAGGGACAGTCAATCAAAAGCACAGAGAAAACAAACACCTATATCCTCGCTGACTTGATCTCAGCCAGCTTTCTCCTTTCTTATACTGTTCTGGTCTCACTGCTTAGGGAATGGAGCTGCCCACGGTGGACTGGGCGTTCCTACATCAATGAAAAAATCCAGAAAGCACCCCCCCCATAGACACATCCATGGGCCAACCTGAGTTAGGAAGTTTCTCGCTAAGACTTCCTCCTGCTGACTCTAGGCTATGTCAAGTTGACAAGTAACACTAACCAGCCCTCAGAATCAGTCTCCTCTCAGGAAATCAAAGACCCTTCTGACAGGAAGTGAGATATCATGACCATATCCTGCCTTCTCTGCACTCAGAACCCTGCAGTGTACAAGATAAGAGCCAGTGCCTTACCCATGGCCCACCAGGCCCTGCATGAACCTTCCCCTCAGCCCTGTCCTCGTTTAGCGCTACTGTGGCTGGGCTCATTTCATGCCTGTTTACCACCCCAAGGCTTTTGCTTCCGCTGCCCTTTCTCCTCCAGATATCTGCATGGCTCATTCCTCAGTAAGATCTTCCCAGAACCTTTGAGAACTGCAAGCCACGGCCCCATCTCTTCATACACTCCTATGCCGTCGCAGCCCTCTCTCTTTACATATATTACCATCTGACTCTATGTTTACTTCTTTTTTTGTTTTGTTTTGTTTTGTTTTGTTTGTTTTTGTTTTTGTTTTTTGAGGCAGGGTTTCTCTGTATAGCCCTGGCTGTCCTGGAACTCACTCTGTAGACCAGGCTGGCCTCAAACTCAGAAATCTGCCTGCCTCTGCCTCCCGAGTGCTGGGATTAAAGGCGTGTGCCACCACGCCCGGCTCTATGTTTATGTCTGATGCATCGCCTGCCTCTCCAACAACCTCCACTGTCAGTCGCATGGGGACAGAGTCTTTGTAAACTGTGGCCAAGTCTGCATCCCCAGGACCTCCTATCCCAGACATACTGTAATGTATGTGAATGTATGCACATTGTATATCTAAAATATAGACTGTGACATGACTAACAAGCCCAGGGGAGTCGACCTACCATATTATATCGCTCCAGGAGCTCCGGGGTCACAGGGTAACGGAGCCTCATCTTGCGATAGAGCGCATGCTTCTCGTAGTAGCTGACGAGCTCCACCAAGCTCTCAAAGTAGGCCGAGGTGCCCAGCACAAAGTGGCGTCCATCCCGGTTGATGCGACAGTGTTTCACCTTGCCCCTGGCCCTTAATGGAAAAGACCACAGGGATTAACAACCAAGGATGCTAGCAGCTACGCCGATCAGCCACAGCCTTGTTACCCATCCTTAGGGGACTGGGGTCTTTTCAGTTCAGACTTGAAAGAATCCAAATGTGATGCTTCAACCTGACTGAGGTGCCGTACTGTGACCCACAAGCTAAACCTGCTCCCTGGTATTTTTTTTTTAAATAAAGTTTTATTGAAACGTGACCACTGTTCATTTGTGTCTATGCTGTGGTCATTTTTCTCTTATGGACGGTGGGGTTACATAGCTGCAACAGGATCTATACAGCCTGTGAAGCCTAAAGTGCTTGCTCCGTGAGCCCGTCCACAAAGGGCTTTCTAGCCCTTGCATAAAACTCCAATCAGTCCTCAGGTCCTTGAATCTTGCCTCCAGTGGCCCAGAGTTACAACGACTGGTTCTGTTTTGTTTTAAAAAGGATGATAAGTTGTTTTTGGGTTTTTTTTTTTCTTTTTTCATCTGTTTGAAACAAGAGGCAGAAAAGATTCCAAACAGGACAGACAACAGACCCTTCAGCCTTACTGATACAGAAAATAAGGAAAATCGGGTCTGATCCTAACTTTAAAGCCAAGAGTATCTGGGCTGGGGAGGTGGCTCTGTTGTTCAGAGCACTTTCTGCTCTTACAGAGGACCTGGGTTCAATTCCCAGCACCTACATGGCAGCTCACAACTGTCTGATAACACCAGTTCCAGGGGATCGGGCGCCCTCCTCTGGCCTCTACAGGCACCAGGCACTCATGTGATATACAGACATACATGCAAGCAAAATACACTAGTTAGTTAATTAATTAATTAATTAAGAAAGCAAGTGTGTCCCATGTGTATTCACCAGAAAGAAATGACAGACGTCTGTAGTCACTACCCATGCATATATACATGAGCCAAAACCCCACACTACAAATTTGTACAAATATCATGCGCTGATTGATTTTATTTCTGTGACATTAGCCCTGAACAGCCAAAGCAACTTTACACAAAAAAAAATAATAATGATTAAAAAAAAAGCAAAGTCAAACATATGGCACTCCTCAACTTCGGATTATTGTGCAATAGCTGAATTTTCGGGGTGCACACCTTTAAAGCCATCCAGAGATCCCCGTGAGTTCAAAAGCAAACACAGACAAGTGTGATTACATCAAACCAAAGAGCTTCTATATAGCCAAAGACGTCACAGGCTTCAAGAAGAGAACAGAACTGGAGAGAATGTTTGCAAACGGATCACCTGATCACGACCTGTTCAGGTTCAAAGATTTACGGAACATAAGTGACGGCATAGCGACAGCAACCATGGAAATCTGACAGAAAATGGGCAGCGTCTCTAAATAGACATTGACGGCCAACCAGCAAGTGGAAACTGTTAAACCTCACAAAAAATGGAAACCAAAGCCACCACGAGCCGCCCTCTCATAGGTCAGAAGAGCTAATATCAAAAAGGGGTAGGGTACATGCCTTTAATCCTCACATCCAGAGGCAGACAGAGAAGGCAGGTCTCTGTGAGTTCGAGGCCAGCCAGGGCTACACAAGGAGAGACTATCTCAAAAAAATAACAGATGGATATACGGATGGATATACAGATGGATGGATGGATGGATGGATGGATGGATGATAGATTATAGGCAAATTCATGATAGATAGATAGATAGATAGATAGATAGATAGATAGATAGATAGATAGATAGATGCTAGATAGGTAGATAAATGATAGACAGTAGATAGATAGAGAGAGAATGATAGAATAGATAGAATGATAGATAGATGATAGATAGATTAATAGATGATAGATAGATGATAGGTAGATAAATGATAGATAGATAGATAGATAGATAGATAGATAGATAGATAGACAGACAGATAGATAGATAGATAGATAGATAGACAGATCATAGGTAGATAGGTAGATAGATGATAAATAGATATAGATAGTAGATAGACAGAAGGACAGACAGATGATAGACAGACAGACAGACAGATGTGAGATAAAAGCCCCTGTCCTGGGAACCCAGGGCAAGGCCAGCTGAGGAGGCTGAGTGTGCCTCTGGCATCCCTTGGGTCGATGGCTGAAGAGAGAACACAGTGCCAGACTCTGGTCCCGAACTCCTCAGCTTGTGGCTACACCTTCCACCCTCTGTGCTTCCGCCAGATGAGACCAGTCACTGATGGACAAAAGCATCCTGACCCACAGGACTACAACAGTGGGATCCCTGCCCCTGCCCAGGGCCTGGTGGACACAGCAACGCCCAGGAATAAACACACCAACTTCCTTCAAGGCTAAGCGGGCACCACTCAGAGTGCTCTGAAGAAGGGAGAACAAATGGCTCAGATGCCAAAGAGGCCCAGGGCCTGCCAGCTGTTCCCCTGCTCCCAGTGGTGCCACATGGACACAGGACTCTCTGGCTGGAGCTGGCGCACAGTAGGACCTCAGCAAGCCGGTAACAGTGACCTCCGGGAGGTATCTGAGTAGAAGCCTCAGTGTAGGCGTGCAGGAAGCGAAGAAAGGCCCAGTGACAGGGGCGCAGGGTGACAAGGTAACCAATTGCAAGATAAAGGTGCAGCAGCAGCACACTGGATACCCCACAGCAGCTGTGCACATCTGGAAGCTACAGAAACACGGACCGAGAACTGTGATGGCCCCGCCCCGCCGCCATTGAGTGAAGTGACTCGGTCTTTCGAATCAGGCAGACTGAGGCAAGGGCCACCACAGGTCTCAACTGGGCTCCAGCCTCTTCTCGGAGCAGATCCAGGAAAGATCAGCACAGGCTGTGTAAGTGTCCTGGAGTTCCAGCCCGGCCAACTCCAAGGCTGCGTGGCACTTGACCTGTCTCTTAATCTCTCCGGACTACTATCTCCTCCCTTAGAATAACTGGGCCAGCCCACCACAGACAAGCCAGCGTGGGAGACAGTTATACAGATACACAGGCTATTGCCACTGGCAGAACACCTGACGTGAGGGTGGCGAATACTTGTAGGAGAGGGTGCTGGGGTTGAAATCGGGCACACCTAAGAGAAAGCAAAGGAAGTGGGGGCCGGGGGAGCAAGCCCAGACCTGGGTTCTATGCCCAGCCCCCAACCCCACATGCTTTAAGAAGCCACTGAGCCTCACTGTGCCTCATGTCGTGCCTTAGAAAAATAAGGATGGTGGGCTTATCAGTGAGATGGCTGTGCAGGCAAAGAAGCCAGCGTGCAAGCCCGACGGGCCGAGAGTTCGACGCCTGGAACACCTGGGAAGCGGGACTGAGAACCAACTCTGCAAAACTGTCCTCTGACCCTCAAGTGACCCTACGGAACGTGTGTGCCCACATACAATGATAACACAATTTTTTGAAAGAGAAAAAACAAAATGGTGGTCATAGGTCCTAAATCCTGGGGTTGCTCGAAGTTAAAACAGAAGGACCGTAGAGACTATTAGAGAGAGAGAGAGAGCGCGAGTGTGCGCGCCTAGTACTTGGGACACACACAGTTCTGTGCATTGCTGTCCTTGTCATTGACAATATGGTGAAGGTCATGGAAAGACATCTCTGCTTCCACCAGAGGAACACTCACCCTCAAACAGTGCCTACCTGAAGGTGATGGCGTAAGAGTCGGTCCCCTCCCGCTTCCGGATGAGAAAGGCTCCATCTCGGGGGATCCGCATCAGCATGTCTTCTGCTTCCCCCCTGCTCAGACTGTCATAGTACCACCTGCATCCAGAAGAGGAAAACAAGCTGGTAAGGGTCCTCCCAGACTGAGAGTCAGCCGGCAGGAGACAATACCAACATACAGGGACACCCGGGGCTGACCACGGAAACAGCCACAGAAACCTTATTGGGACTTCCCTGACCATACTTACCTCCAAAGACAACGATTCCTATTGAATTTTTGCTTTATTTTACTGCAGCACTGAGGGCTAATCTAAGGTCACATGCACACCAGGCAAACGCCCTCCCACTGAGCTACAGCTTTAATATTTTGTTCTCTTTTTTATTTTTGAGATAGGACCTTGCTAGATTTCTTTTTCAGGCATGCCATATAACCCTGGCTGGCCTTGAACTTACGATCCACCTGTGGCTCAGCCTCTCAAGTAGCTGGGAGTATAGGAATAAGCCCCCTGTCTGGAAGAAAGGCAACAGTTTTTCATCAAGACCCCAGGAGTTTGAGGCGGTCAAGGTGAAACTCAGGGGAGTCTCCTCTCTGCCCACCTGCCCAGCCCCAAAAGCTGGAAAGCTACAGCAGTGCTGCAGGGGAACATCTGGGGCAGGGGGACACAGGTGAGGTTCAGAAAGATTTTGGTTACTAAAGATACAAAATGACAAGTGTGGAAAGGCGACTGGTATGAGAACAGGAAATGTTAATAATAATCATAATTATAACAATCATAATAATAATGTCACTATAAATTATTCAGCTTCCTCCAAAAGCAAAAATGTTAGATCCACCTGCTTAACAATTATCTTGGTATTTCTGGAATGTGTTGACCTCTTCGCCAGGGATGGCCTGGAACTCTCTTTAGAGGATAAAAGAGGGGAAGGAGAAAGGAACTCATCCTTGTGATTGCTATTCGTGAGTACTGTCGTGAGTGAGTGCTATCTCAAATGCTGTCATGAGTACTGTCCTGAGTACTACCTACTACCGCGATTGCTATTGTGAGAACTACCATGATTGCTGTCGTGAGTACTGTACTGTGATTCCTTTGATCACAGAGGGAGCCTTGACAAGCACAGACACAGCAGGACCCAAACCAGCCTCTGAGATCAAGCCCCAGACCTCAGGGCACTGAAAGAGAAGAAAGGGGGAAGAAATCATGGAGGGTTATAAAAGTGGAAGCTGGAAGGAAAGGAAGGAAGGAAGGAACCAAAAAAGGCTGGGCTGCACACATCTTTAATCCCAGCACTCCCCTCAGGAGGCAGAGGCAGGTGGACCTCAGAATCCAAAGCCAGCCTGGTCTACAGAGTGAGTTCCAGGATAGCCAGGGCTACACAGAGAAACCATGTCTGGGGGTAGGGGAGGGGGGAACGGTGGGAGTTGGAGAGGTAACTCAGTGGTTAGACCACTAATGGTGCTTATGACCCACATGGTGGCTCCTAAGTGCCTGCAATTCCAGTTCCAGAGGATCTGAGACTCTCTTCTGGCCTCTGTGGGCATCATATACACACAGTGCACATATATGCATGCAGGCAAAACCACTCGTATTCATAAAAATTTTTTAGCTTAAAAAAAAAGGAGTGAGTGCTCTTGTCCAGTTCCTAGGATCCATGTCAGACAGCTCACACCTATCTTTAACTCTAGCCCTAGGGGATGCAACTCCCTCTTCTGGCTTCAGTCCGCACCTGCACGCGCATGTACATACCAAACACGCTCACTCACGCGTGCGCAGGCAAATAAAATTATTAAAGAACAAGCAAGAGAGAAGAGATAGAGGATGGGACAAAGTTCAACAGGTAGAAATAGTTCACATAGAATTCTAAGAACCCACATTGTCAAAGAGAACGGGGTCCTGGAAATGAGAACCCCATATAGGTCACACCTCGTGGGTCACCCACCCCATCCTAGGAACCTACGGCTTGGACTCGTGTGGGTTGGGGTTGGGCACCGGGTCTGTGAGCCGCAGCTCGAACTCCGCACAGCGCAGGTGTGCCTCGCGGTAGTGCTGGATGAGAGCATAGATGCTGTTGAATGTGAGGTTGTCAGTCAGGTAGTACTTCATGACCCCATTCTCCATGGTAGACCGGATCCGGCAGTGCTGCACCCGGCCAGACCGCCTGTTGGGAATAGAGACAGGGATGTCCCATGAGAGCCAGGCAGGACACAGCCTGACCACACCGCCTCCCACCTCCCACCCACCAGCCTCCGAGGAAGGGGGCGTTACCAGAAGGAGAGTGTGTAGTCGTTGGGGAAGGTCTCGCTCTCCCGCACCAGGAAGGTGCCATCCTTGGCCCCGGTCTCGGCACAGTACTCTTGCAGCAGCTTCTCCGCACTGGTCCTCCTCTCCACCTTCTTATGGAACCATTTCTCCCCAAAATGCAGCTCCGTGGGGGGAGTGTCCTGAACCACAAGCAACGGAAAGGGCTTATTACAGCTTGCTCTGCCCTCTCCTGACAACTCATTGATGGCCGTTTCCAGGAGTCCTAAGGCAGAAATCCCAGTACTAGAAGCCTGAACTCACCCTGGGCTCTACTCAAGAAAAAGCCCAGAGATGGGCAACAGCCAGAGAAACCGAAACCGTGCAGCGCAGGGCAAGGGGCGGGTCCATTACACCTCCCACCCACACCCTCGGGGATTGCTGGCCCTGGACAAAGGCCAGACAGATCCTATAGGAAGCAGGAAAGAGCCTCGAATCTTACTGGTTAAGCCCTGGGCCAGCTAGCCAATCAGGAAGCGCTAGTTAAGCTTTGCTACCCAGAGCAATATCATCTTAGAGCCAAGGATGCTCAAGCCAGCCCAGATACGAGAAGCCACACAGTAAGTCTCCAGGTGGGGATTCTCCAAGGCCAAGACCAGAAGGCAGAAGGCAAGCAGGTCTCCACCTACCTGGACCAGCTCCTCCTCCACAGTCTGTTCAATGTCATCACTGAAGGACAGCTTGGCGTCAGCAATGGCGCAGTAGTGGCGCGTCCATTTCTAGAGAGCCAGGCTGGCATTAGTCTCCCCCAAGGTCTCAGCCCTATTGACTCTGAGGACCTATGGGACATCACCCCAGCATTCACTGGGGCTGCCCGGGGCCAGTTTTCATGTTTGTTTTATATATATTCTGCTCTTAAAACGTCTACTTCTGGATTCTTGGTATTGTTCAGGACTATTTAGGTGGGAGCGTCAGGGAGCAGATAAGAGCGGATACAGATTTCCTGCTGCGTTGACAGTCTGCAGCAGATCAGATCATGCAACCTCACAAGTAGCTTTTCCTCATTCACTTGGCATTTTCCTCAGTACTGGAGACTGACCCCGGGGCCATGGGCATGTCAGGAAAGAGCTCTGCCACTGAGCTACGTCCCCAGCCTGTCACCTGCTTCGTAAGCCTTTCTGGGTCCAATTGACCTAACAGCATGTTCTTATTTCACTATTTTTTGTAAAGTTATTATGTAGTGTTATATATTCTATAGTATATATTATATACTATATTCTCTATAGTATATATTCTATATGTTCTATATTATATATATTATATATGCTATATATATATATATTATAGGTGTGCCAGGTGTGGTGCTGTACACCTTTAATCCCAGCACTCCAAAGGCAGAGAGAGGTGGATTTCTGTGAGTTCAATGCCAGCCAGTACTACATAGTGAGACCCTGTCTCAAAAAAAATTTTTAATAGATTTTATTATGACATTTTCATACATATATCATTGTGTGACTGAATTCATCCCCCTATCACCTCTTTCATGATCCTTCCTCCCTGCGCTTCTCCTATTCCCAACAAATATTTCTCAACTTTTATACCACTCATATATAT
Source organism: Mus pahari (assembly GCF_900095145.1). Taxonomy (NCBI): domain Eukaryota; kingdom Metazoa; phylum Chordata; class Mammalia; order Rodentia; family Muridae; genus Mus; species Mus pahari. Next base: position 40,812,214 of record NC_034609.1, on the reverse strand, counting down.
GACACGCACACAAATTTAAATGCTTATAATTGCATGCATTTATATGTAACAAATACATCATATATATATATATAATTGCATGCATTTATATGTAACAAATACATCATATATATATATATATATATATATATATATATATATATATATATATATATGAATGAAAAGGTGTATGTATGAGTGCACATGAGTGCAGTGTCCATGAAGGCCTCAAGAGGGCATCAGATCCCCTGAGGCTGGAACTAGAGATGGTTGTGAGCCAACCATGTGGATAATGGGCACCAAACTCAAAATACCCTAGAAGAGCAGCAAATGTGATTAGCCTCTCAGACATCTATCCATTTCCCAGATATTTAAGTTTTCTTAAAAATAGAGAGTCCACATATGAGATAAAGCACCAATATTCTTGTTTATCTTTTTTCACATCCCAGTCTCCACGTGTAAATGCTATAATTTCATTCTAAGAGGCTGAATCAGACTCCACTGTGTATGTGTGACGTTTTGTTGAGATCTACTTAAATTTTCCCTATTTCGTATTTATAGGGTACTAGAACAGACAGACTTTTGGATAACTCAAGTGAATAGGAGTATCAGGAAGTATGGGAGAAGCATTAAAGCCTGAAAGACTTTATTTCACCACAAATAATAAATAATATGAAGAAGGAAGAGGAAGAGGAGGAGGAGAGAGAGGAGGAGGAAAAGAGGAGGAGGAGAAGAGGAGGGGGAGGAGGAGAAGGAGGAGGGGAGGAGGAGGAAAAATGATGATGATGATGATGATGATGATGATGATGATGATGATGATGATGGGAAGGAGGAAATGGAGATAATAATGAGGATTACCTAGGGTGGGCCCAATCCCAGATTGTAAGACCACAGTAAGTTGACTGCTAATATATGTGATGGGAAAAGGATGTTAGTGAATGCTATAGCTTAATCCAAAGCCTGTTCCTATATGGACTATGTATTAAAGGGTTGCTTGTCAACTGGTAGGGCTTTGGGAATGACCCACTCCATGAAGGGGTTAATCCATTCATTGATAAGTTCATAAGTGAATAGACAGTTGGGAGCTGCCCTGGCTGAAGGAGACGAGGCTGTGCCTCTGAAGGGCTGACCTCTTATCTCTTCTCTTCTCTGCCTCCCCATTTACCATGAGGTGAGTGAGACACTTGGCTTGTTCACACATACACAGTTCCCTGTCGGGATGCTCTGCCTCACAGTGAACTAACACAGAAGCAACAGAGCCAGGCAGCCACAGACTGAACCCTCCAAGGGGTGACAGACATCTAACAAAGGGTGACGGACAAGGGGTGACGCAGAAGGAAGAGCCACACACAGCTGACGGTGTCACAGCCCTGTGGGCACTCCAGTTGTTGCAGTCATAGCAGATGTTCCTATTTGGGAAAGGTTTCTGCAAGGTCAAGGCAGGGCAGGGGGTAAGGAGCCCTCAGCTGTGGTGCATCATGGGAACATTATGAATCTAGGGTCTATGACATTGGTCTGTGTATAAGTACTTATGATATTGAATATGACATTATTTGAAAACATTCTAATGCTGTAAAAAAAGACAATTCCCATGGCCCCCAATGGGACAAAGGTAGAGACAGTGCCAACTTTATGGCAGAAGCCTAGGACAGCTGAGAGTCAGCACCCATGGCTCTGTGAGGGGAGGATAGACCCAGACTCACCTGGTCGATGGAGTCCCACATATACAGCTCGCCCTGGGTCTTGTGCTCATCTTTCTTGTCCTCCACGTTGACGTCGACGTCACCCCTGGGGCCCAGCTTCTTATGCTGAAGGGGAGAAAGTTCACATAGCCCTCCTCACTCGAGACCCAAGTTCAGAGTCTTTGATGCAACAAGAATTCGTCCACCATCTGCCACCCGGCATGCACTGCTCTCTCCACCTCCACCTTTGCTGGTTTGTCATGCCCTATAATCTCAGCTCTGTGCTGGGAGAACTCTCCTCCCTCAGAGGGATCCCTCCTTGCCCCTCCATCTTTAGCCCATCCCTGCCTCCTGTCCAGCCGGAGACCTGCCTCTGTCTCCTTATTCTCCAGGAAGTTATGCTTTTTCAGGAGGTGGGGACTGAGTGAAAGCGGAGAAATGTTACTGACGCTTATAGGTTAATAAGCTGCGCTATTTCCCCATCCAATCTCCCAGGTCCCTTCCTCTGTGCTAAATTCTAACTCTCACTTCTTGGAGACCCCACTGAAAATCCCCACCATGCAGCTAGAGCAGGATATCAGGATCCTTAGTCCCCAAATCACTTTGGGGACCAACGCCCAATGCTCCTAAAACATCCTACCGTGTATGAGAAATATAAACTTGCACATGCTTTATTTCACTACTCATCTGGTCTTTTTATCCTAACAACACAAGTATGCAAATGTTGATGTCCCCAAAGACCGATAAAAAAATCACGTGTTGCCTTCATAGACCAAGAACACCAGTCCCAGCATCCCACTGTCACTCAAACCCTGTTAAGCATTTATCCACATCCCACATAATCTGAGAGATCGATCCCAGGGGCAGGAATGAGGACTGAGCCTGGCTGTCCTGGAACTCACTCAGTAGACCAGGCTGGCCTCAAACTCAGAAATCTGCCTGCCTCTGCCTCCCAAGTGCTAGGATTAAAGGTGTGCACCACCACGCCCAGCCATTTGCTTCATTTTTAAGACACAGTCTCACTAGGACAGGGTCTTGAGCCCAAGCTGGCTGGAACTCATCATTTTCCTAAGAATTGGTAGTATGAGCGAGCTAACCATCCTGCACATACCCACCCAGAACTGCTTCTACCGAGGTCGCTATGTAACTAGATTCTATATTATCCCCATTACCAAAGGGGCACAGAGGGACCCAGAGGTTAAATGATCAAGATCTTACCAAGATCAGAGAGATGGCAAGGAAGATGGGACCTGGAGTCTGGCACCAGACCTCTGACCCGGACCCTTAATGATGGCAATCTGAGGGTTGACAGCAGCCCCACACACCTACCTACCTTGATAATGATCTTCTCACGAAGCTGACTGGGTGAGGGCAGCTGGTCAGCACTGGCCTCTGTGGGCTTCGTCAACAGCATGTCTCCTAACACTTCCTTGAACACCTTGGCCATGTGACGTTGCTGTTCCACGCTGCAGTGTTCCTCGATAGACAAGATCACGGGGAAGCTGCAGGCGGCACAGGACAGAGTCAGCGGGGGCGGGGGGGGGGCAGGACCCAGGAACCTTCCATCATTGCCTCTACTGGTCAGAAAACACCCATTTCTCAGGCACTGGGGCAGGGTGGGTGGTAGGTCAGTAACTGGGATCTCTGAAGCATGGATCTCAATTGAGCCCCCTCTCTGTGTAAATCCATTATAGCAGCATCTTTTCATCATGATAGGAAGCTAACAAAGTCTGAATAGGCAATGACCATCTCTGGGAACACAGGGTCCCTCGGAGCTTCAGTGGCTGATAGAGAGAGGAACGCCCAAGGAGGGGCTGAGGCTACATGGGGAGGGATGTATATGAGCCCTGTCATCCGGCTAAAAGGCTGAGGAGAAAAGATGCTTGCAGCAGCATCCCCAGCTCAGCCCCACCCCACACTCCATCCAAGGAACTCAGGCAGGAATCGCCTCAGAAGCCTCTAGTCCTATTTACTGAACAATGACCGTGCCTGGCACCTAGCGTTCAACACATGACCCTTCGAGGTCCATACAGTCATCACCATGGCTGCTAAGATGTGGGGATCCTGGCAAAGATCCACAAAGGCTAGCCACTCACAGAGCTGGATGATAATGATCATTTTGGCATCTTTAAAGACATAAGAATGTTACTGGAGTATGTCTTCGTTTCAATCCCAGGTGGGATATAGGGGATGCTTCAGATTGTCCACGGCAGCTGACTAGGATGTGTCTCGCGCTACGCCGGGGGCGTGATTCTGCCAGCTGAAGATACTTTACGCTCGGAACTCTGGTGACTCTTGAAGGGGAATTTAAAAAAAAAAAAAAAAAAAAAGGACAGAGCCCCGACAGAAGCAGAGGCTGAAGCTGATTGCTGTGGCTGCAGTTTGTCAAGTGTCGTGAGCAAAGAGACAGGAAAAAGAAAGTGGCCATCCTGCTGACAAAGACCGGACTTGCCCCCAAGGAACTCAACACCGATAATCAGCAGGAAATAGTCTAACAGGATTGACACCCCTTTCCCCCTCTCACCTCCTTTCTCTCCTACCTGGTATTGGGGGGTTGGGAGGGTTTGGGGTGGAGAAGGGTGGTAGGAAGAAGAACCCAATAAAGTAGCGGTTACAATGGACTAAACCGGAAGAAAGCATCTAGAACTCATGGGTTCTAGTCCAAAGAGCCGCTGAGCCGCTAAGAGCTTGTCATAATGCTCTCTCAGAGGACCTCAGTTTACTTACCAGCACTAACCTCAGGCAGCGCGCAGCCACCCGTAACTCGGCTGCAGGAGAGCCGATGCCTCTGACCTACGCTAGCACCTGCACTCATGGGCACACACCCATTCAAACACACAAACGCATAGACATAACTAAAATAATGAACATGATTTTTTAAGGGCCATTATCATTTCTTAAGGATACAAGGACCACTTGACAGTAACTAGCCAAATGGAACCCAAGCTCCCACAGGGTTTGGGAGAAGTGGGCAGTGTGTGTATATGCATGTGTGTATGTGTGTATCTGTGTGTGTGTGTGTATCTGTCTGTCCATGCGTCCAGTCCTAGCAGCTTTTCCCTTCCAGGACATCGGCCACTGACCTGGAGGTAACAAAGGCGTGGTCCCGGATGGCCTGAACAACATCATCAAACTTGATCTTCGTGGTCCGTGTCCAGCCATGGTAGATAATGGGTTTCCCATCAGGCCCGTCCCAGCAGTCCACTGAGGGGAAAACACAGGACCTCAGCATCGGCCACCATCAACCACGGCCACCAAGAGTGACCCAGTATACAAGACACGTGTTTTCTGAGACCATCAGGTTAGGCTCTGGTACCCATAACAGCTCTGTTCCCAAGGCTGACCCAGGTTCACCCACACATCCATGGTCCTATCTACAGACTTGCAGAACACGACACACTTCCTGAGAAACTCCTTCTAGTAAGCCATCCGTCATAAAAGATTCAAAATGGGTTTTATTTGCTTGTGTCAGCTGTTCGAGGCGCCCCTCTTTTGCCAGTAAGAAACAGACAGATTTTGAAAGGTTCGGTAATTGTGCAAATGGAAATAAGACTGTGGGGGGTGTGGTAACAATCCTGTGGATATCAAAGCTGGTGACTTCTGACTTCAGTGACTCACAGCTTTTTCCCAGAGAGAAAAGCATAAACCCAGGAAGCCCATGGGCAACTGCTACTAATCTCTGGCACAGAATGAGCAGGTTTGAAACACTTAAGGTGCCATCAATGGTTTGGACCATTTTCTTAGTCACATACATGGCTATGGCTTAGAAAAGTGTCACCCAGCTTGGTTCCTGGAGTAGCGTCATTGAGGCTGTGTCTTTGAAAGGGACTGTGGGACTCCAGCCTCTTCCTTGTCCTCTCCCAGTTTCTACCTTATGGTCAAATTGTTTGCTCTGCCACGTTTTCTTGCCATGACCTGTCATCAAAGGCCCAAAGCAATGTTCCCAACCCAAGATACAGAACAAGACCCCTGCCATTAAAAGCTCATCACCTCAGTTGTTTTACAGTGATAGGATGCTAACTAATCCAGACACATAAAAGCTTTGGTAATAGAATGAGTCTGGGAAGGATAGAGTCAAAATGGGCTGGGGAGATAGTTCAAGGGATAAAGTATTTACTCTGTAAGCACAAGGGCCAGAGTTCAAATCCCGGAGCCTATGTAGATGCTGGGCAAGTAGAGACAAGGGATGTGTGAGGCTCTAGACTAGAGCTACAGGTTCACTGAGAAACACTTTCTTAAAAATAAAGAGTGATTGAGGAAAACAACTGCTGTCAACCTCTGGGTTATGCACATGGTTATATACACATATGTGAACACATTTACTCATGTATGCATGTACACACACATACATACACACACAAAGAGCCAAAGAGGTGAGAAGAAAAGGCAGACAAAAGCAAGGCTTTGCCACCTGCCCAGCCACAGACTGTCCCTGACTGTCCCTGTCATGCTTGCTCTCAGACCCTCACCTGCAGACATGTGGCTTCTGGATGTGATGTGTCATGCTAACTGGTATGTGTCTGTGATCCTCTTAGCAGAAAGTGGACCTTGCTGCTGGTCCCCTGCTTCCCACTTTATCAAGATTCTTTCTAGGTGTGCCAACCAACCCATTTGCCCAGCCAGATGTCACTTTTGCTTGGGGACAGTTATCTTTTAGGAAAAAATCCTTAGTCACCTCAGTTTCCTCCCTAGAGTTGCTCTGTGAGGGGACTTCTCAGCCTGTCTCCCTCCCCATCTGCCACCAAAACTGAAGTCTCTCTCACACACACGTAAAATAAAATAAAAGCAACGAGCAAGCACTGAGCAATCATAGCTTTTGCTTATTGCATCATCTTGGCCAAGACAGAAAACAAAACTCACACTCAATGCAACGGCAACCAGCACGCAGACAGCGGATATACGCTTCCGTGGAGGACTCACTACGCAGCTGGTCCCCGGTGAGGTACCTGAGGGACAGAATGAGCCGAGTCAGGGAGGCAATCCTGTACGCAGTTCATGCTTGGAGACCATCTGGGCCCAAGATCTTCTGATCAAGAAACACCCAGGCTAAGGTCTGGGTCACACGCACACCGTCCTGAGGCCTTGGGTTCGGAACCACCAGTAAGATGTGCACGATAGCTACCTAAGCAATCTGAATGCAATGAAGACAGTATAGACCTTTTGGAGACCTGGACTGAGGGTGTCAGGGGCAAAGACGAAGCAGAGCGTGGGCTAATGACCCTCGGAGCTGCCCACTGGGCTCTGGGTATCAGCAGAAACAGGCCCCATGCTTCATCACTGAGATCCGAGGCCAGCGTAGGCAGGATCAGCAAGTCCTGGTAGAATTTATGGTGCCATGAACCTAGTCAGCAAAATGACCATAAAATACATTTTTTCAAAAAAAAACACGCAGTCGTCATGTTTCTGGATCTGGCTTATTTCACTCAACATAATGATTTATGGCTCCATCCATTTTCTTGCAAATGTCATGACTTCTCATTCCCCCACAGCTTCGCACTGTTCTATTGTGATATATGTGTAACATATAAATGCATTACATAGGAATTACATTTTCTGTATCCATCCTTCTGTTCGAGCATTTATTGATTAGGTTATTTAAGAGAGCTTTTAATGTTTTGCAAGACAAATGGCTATGGCCTCGTCTTCTCTCCAGACCACCTTCCGTCTCAGGACAATTCCTCAGCGGTCTCTAGGCTTGGAGAAGCCACCGTCCTAAGATAGGAACTCGAGACGCACCACCTACCCATTCCCCTGGAAAAAGGGTCACCTTCCCAGGATGACACGCTGGGGGCCTTGCTCATGCCCCCGTTTGAAAGAGCACTTTGCAGCCTAGAAGTCAACCCCTCATCCTGAAAGTCTGACTGAACACGGAGACTGGGAGGGATGCGAGAGACAGCATCCCTGCTCACTCCCTTCATCCACCCTACTCATTTGCGATCAGCATAATTACCCAAAGAAGTGGATGAGCACGGTCACTCTCTGGGTGAAGTGGCCAGAGGCTCCCTGTGACTCCCTGTGACTCACAAGCTGGCCCTCTAGCTGCTACTCTCCCAGACTCTTCACCCCAGTCTTAAAAATGCCTCCCAGCTGTTCCTGCCCCAGGGTCTTAGCACAGGATCCTCCCCCACAGGAAACTCTCCTCACCCCGTCCCTGTTCAGTCACCAGCTGATGCCTAGGGCTGACATTCACTGGAAACTTTCTCTAAACACCAGAGAACAAGAACGAGACTCCCCCATTCCATGAGGAGTCCACACACCTCATAGGCAAAGAGCCTGGCCCATGTCAGATGTTCGAAAAACACCAGCTCACTGGCTAAGTGAACATTTTGATGGTGTGGTGACCAAATCATAGAACGCCAGCTCTTGTGAACTTGCTTAAAAGGCCATAGGTACTGGCTGGAAAGAAAGCTGTGTTCCCTGGCCCATACTGGCTGGAAAGAAAGCTGTGTTCCCTGGCCACTTCCAACCCCTTCACAGACAGCTCTGCCTGAGCCAGCCTGGGTACATCCAGAAACTCACGTGTTGTGGGAAGAGGAGATCCAGTAGTGGGACAAGGGATTGTTCATGTCCTGCATGTCCACTGCATCGTACTTCTCGTCCCAGATGCTGTTCTCCCGGGAGAACAGATACGTGAGGAACTGAAAGAGACAACCAACACGGAGTCACCGTGGCACAAGAGGCACGGAGTCTACTTATTCTTAGCTGGCGCCCACGCAGCCAGGCGAGGCGGCTCTGACCTGTGAATCTTATATTTGCTCCCCAGACATCGGTTTCCCGAGGTTTCAGTACAAATGGCTCAGATTGCAGCCATCTTTCTCGTTATATATGGCTGGCACAGGAAGTGGCACTAGTAGGAGGCGTGGCCCTGTTGGAGTGGGTATGGCCCTGTTAGAGTGGGCGTGGTCTTGTTGGAGTGGGTGTGTCTCTATGGGCGTGGCCTTAAGACATCCTAGCTGCCCTGAAGTCAGTCTTCCACCAGCAGCCTTCAGATGAAGATGTTAAGCTCTCAGCTCTGCCTGCATCATGCCTGCCTGGACGCTGCCGTGTTCCCGCCTTGGTGGTAATGGACTGAACCTCTGAATCTGTAAGCCAGCCCCAATGAAATGTTACCCTTATAAGAGCTGCCTTGGTTGTGGTGTCCGTTCACAGCGGTAAAGCCCTTACAAAGACACTTCTCAGTATAACCACCTCCTGGACCTCCCCATCATTTCCCTTTTAATGTGTCTCCGCAAATGTCTGCGGCTGTCAGAGCACCAGCTGCGCACACGGAAGCTTTACACCCTATCAGCGACTAAAGCCTCTGCAAGCCCAGCGCAGCTTCAGAGACAGAAGGTTCTGGATATGAGAACGTCAAAGGGTGGAAAGGCACCAGGCCTAGGGGCTCAGCTCTGTCATCCCAGATCCTCAGGAGGATCAGAGTCAAGGCTTGTCTGGGCTACAGTGAGTTCTGGTCCAGCCTGGACAGATTACTGAGAACCTGCCTCAAAGCAAAAAGAAAAGGAGGGCTAGGGCTTAGCTCAGTGGTAGAGTGCTTAACTAATGGGTACAAAGCCAGGAGTTCAAAAAAATACTGAAGACGAAAGGGAAACAGAGAGGAAAGGGACAGAGTTTCCTGTCCCAACTCCTGGCAGCTTTAAAAAATAAATAAATAAGAAAAGAGAAGAGGGCTGGAGAGACGGCTTCATGGGCAAAGACAAGCATGAGGGCGTGAGTTTGAACCCCAGAGGCCACACAAAAGCTGAATGCATGCGGTGGCACATGCTGTAATCCCGTGTTCCTCTACTGTGATGTGAAGTGGAGATGGGAAAAACATCAGAAGGTCCAAGTCCAGGAGCCCAGCATATGCAGCAGCCATGAAGAGACCCCGCTTCAAATAAGGAGGCAGACCAGTACCTACACTTAAGGCTGTCTGTCCTCTGACCTCCTGGAGATGCGGAGGAGGGCGGGACAAAATAAACATTACAAAGAGTCCCACTGTCACAGGTCTGTGGTAGAACCCCTGCCTAGCATGCAGAAGGTCCTGGGTTCCGTTCCTACCGTGGCAAAAACAAGGAGGCAGAGAAGGGGCCCAGGGACGCACTCCTAGCGTTTAAAAAAGTAACAATAAATCAGAAACATTGACTGGCTCAGAGGTACTTTTTACTGCCATAAACAGCACGGGTGAGCAAATGATAACCCATGTCCCTTCCCCGGCCACCTGTAAAAAGAAGTGTCCTCTATAAATGGCTCACACAACCATCAAGCTTTTATCCTGTTCAGTTGGCTTCTCCCTGGTGGCGAACGCCCTCTAGTGGCGAAACAGGTAATCCCACCCAGGTGAGAATCAGGAAAATGAAAGGCAGGATTAATCCCCAACCTGGGAAAACCATTCCTATGGAGTCAGTTCCAGGACACCTGACAGTGACGCCTCCTGAGGGGGAAGGGATGAAGGAAGTCCTGCTCACGTGACTCAAAAGCCCCAGCCCACTCACCTCATCCACAAATAAGAAGGGCTCTGCGGTCTCTCTCATCGTGTCGTCGATAAACTTGGTCATCCGCTCCCGGACTTTGTTCAAATCCTGAGCCCATAGCTCCTTAAAGATGTTAAAGACAACACAAAAGTCACCAAAGGACAGGTGAGGTCGTTCTCGGGACCTAGTCAAGGTAATCAAAGACTGGACCCAATGTCAAATCTGCGTGTCATTCAGAGCCACACCAATAAGGCTCCATCCCGGCATGGTCTGTGCCAGGGGCGAGCAGATGCCTTCTGCATGGGTCATTCAGCAGTCACCACCGTGTGAACGCAGCCACAGACCAAATACAGGAAAATGAGCATAGCTGTATCGCAATAAAACTTTATCTATAAAAAGTAACGGCAGACCGTGATCTGCTAAGAACTCGGGGCACTAGGCCATGGGTGTCTGTATGAAATAGCCAGGGACCGTGGTGGGCTATGCCAGTGTTAACAGTTTGATTATGAAATGTCCCCCACACACACACACACACACACACCTGAGTTACCAGGTCATGCATGGCATTGTCTGGAAAAGCTGTGGAACCTTCCAGAGATAGGAGGCTTGCTAGGGGAAGTAGGTCACTAGGGATGGGCTTTGAGGTTTCATAGTCCAGCCCCACTTCCTGTTCTCTACCTCCTGACGAGCGAGGCCATGTGACCAGCCGATTCCTGTCACTTTGTTGTTACCACAGGCTGCCATCTCTTCCCAATTATGATGGACTATAGCCCCTCCAAGTCTAAGCCAGAATAAAGCCTACCCCGTTGAAATGGCTTCTTCTGGTCACAGCAGCAAGAAAAGTAACTGTATAGTACAGCCAGCCTACTGGGGGTGTCTCCCCTAGCTCGGCCAAGGTGACAAGTCACATGTCTTCTTTATACATCCTCATCCATGAGAGGAGGGTCCCAAAAGTTATGCACCGCGTAGGTTTGGAAACAGGACCAGAAGAGGTCAGCTGTGTGCTTAGAGCCATGTTCTTCGCTGCAGGAAGCCTCCAGTTTCTGGTAGTTTATTCTATCAGCCCCATCCCCAAATGGTCCTCTAGCCTGCCCCACCCTGCAAGCCATATAATGTCACTGTCACCTAGGACAACACAGGCTCAGGATGACTTCAAGAGGATCCCAGGTCTCCAGAGATCACGAGAAGCAGGGTTGGTTTCCAAATCATTCAACTTGGGCAAAAGAACTTAGATGGACACCTCGCGTCCCCTCCCCCAGGGGTCAGCCAGGCGGAGCCACCCAGATAGACAAATCCAGCTCCACTAGCAGACTCAGCACAATGCTGGACATTCCAGAAACACTTCCCTGATAAAAAGAGGTCACAGCATGCAGTGACCTGTCTTCTGCTACAGACTATGAAACCTCAAATGTCCACAGGCAACCCGATGAGCGATACCACAGACCTGACGCTGTCCAATGCCTCCTGGGTTTCAGACATTCCCCAGTGTCTCTCCTTGTGTCTGAGATGAACTTGTGGTTGGATAAGAAGGGACACGGGGCGGGGGGGGGGGCAGGAAAGAGGGGGTGTCAGAAAGAACAAAAGCCCAAAGACAGACTAAAACAGGGTAGTGAGGCCCTACTTCAGCAACACAGGATTGTGGTTAGCTAACAAGTCTCCCCGGACCACGGACACCAAAACAGCCAGCAGTGAACTGTAGTTGGGACGTATTGTATAAGTATCTATTTTCAAGGAAGGAAGGAAGGGAAGGGCTGGAGAGATGACTCAGCAGTTAGGAGCACTGACTGCTCTTCCAGAGGTCCCGAGTTCAGTTCCCAGCAACCACATGGTGGCTCACGAACATCTGGAAGGGCTCCGATGCCCTCTTCTAATATGTCTGAAGACAGTGACAGTGTACTCATATACATAAAAGAAATAAATCTTAATAAAAGAAAGAAACAAAGAAAGAAAGAGAGACAGACTGGGAATTTGAGGAAGCCCGGTGGTATTGGACAGCAGTCTAAGGCCCTACCCCACCTCAGGGACACCACAGCTATTCTATGACAGCAGGCTGTCCAGGGGACCACTTTGTCCCTGACACTCCGTCTCACCTGCTGTTCATGTAGAAGAAACCTCTGGAAGTCCTGCAGGTAGATAGCCGAGGCATCTGGCCGGTCTGTGCTCCTGCCCTCGGAGAAACGACACAGGGTGGTTAGAGAGAGGGGGGTCCACCTCCACCCTGAACCCCAGCCCCGCCATGCTGAACACACTATTGACCCTCGAAGTCGAGATCTAAGAGGCTCAAAGAGGGACCCCCAACCAAAGAGTCTTAGCACTCAGGAACTCTAGGAGGTCTAGGGAGCACAGCAGAATGGGGAGTCCGCACACAGAATGAAACCAACGAGGGAGGGATGCATCCGGAAGGGATGGGGGTGAAGAAGAGGGAAAGCCGGGGGAAAGAGAACCCTATTGGTTTGTCATCTCCCCTGAACCCACGGGAAGAAAGCCTGAGTTCACGGTCCTCCCTACAGAATCTTCTAGACCTTCCTCACAACACTTCCACACGCTAAGGATTCTCTTCGCTCGTTCATGCTGCCCTACAAACCTGGGGTCGGTAACTGCACACAGTTTCCCCACCTGCCACCAGAGGTACAAGGACACAGCAGCACCGTGTCCGGGGTGTCTTACCCGAGGATGAACACGGAGGAGTCTTTCTTGAATTCATCAAGTATCTAAAACAAGAAACAAGAGCATTGGACAAATCAGCTCACGCCAATGAGATTTTTGTTTGTTTGTCTGTCTGTTTGCTAAGTCATCAGTGGGCTGAAGAGATGGCTCAGCAGTCAGGAGCAGTTGCTGCCCTGGCAGGAGATGTGGGTTTGGTTCTGAGAGCCTACGCGGCAGTTCACAGACATCTGTAATTCTAGTTCCAGAGACCCAACACCCTCTTCTGGCCTCTATGGGCACCAGGCACACACATATGATGACATATGTGCCTGAGGGCAAGATACTCATGTACATAAAATACAAATAAATCTAAAGAATAATAAAGGAAAAGTTACTTTAAAAAAAAATTATCAAAGCAAGGGTCCTCGTTAGTTTTTTGCAGACTTGACACAAGCTAGTGTCGTTGGGGAAGATGCAACTCAGTTGAGAAAATGCCTATAGGCAAGTTTGTAGCACATTTGCTTGATTAATAAATGATATAAGCAGGCCCAGCCTACTGGGAGTGGTGACACCCCTGAGCTGATGGTCCTGGGTGTGCTGAGCAGGCCAGTGAGCAGCACCCCTCCGTGGCTTCCACCTCAGTTCCCGCCTCCAGGTTCCTGACCTGCTTGGGTTCCTACCGGACTTCCCTCAGTGATGGAGTGTGGCCTGAGAGCTGCAAGATGAAATAAGCCCTTTCCTCCCCAAGTTGCTTTCAGCCATGGCACTTATCACGCAATAGAAACATTACTGAGACAGCCAAGATGACTCAGCCCAGGAAAAACCTGCCAATGTAGGACAGTGCCAGGACTGATCCAGCAACAGAAATCACAGCGTCTCGACAATGTGGGACAGTCCCTCGACTGATCCAGCAACAGAACTCACAGGGTCTCAACAGGTGAAGAAACGAGAAAAATAAAATGTACAT
>NC_034609.1:40740990-40793490 GCF_900095145.1 Mus pahari | reverse complement strand
AACCACACAGGGATTAGTAATAACACTTTCCTCTTCTCCCTCTCAGTCTCTCACGTCTGCTTTCTGTCTTGATGAGGGTAATGTGGGGGGATGGGCAAGTCCAAGAATGGAGGGTCAGGACCAGCATGGGTCAGCTGTCCCAGGAACTCACTAGTACTCAAAGGAATAAAGTAGTTCAGCAAGGGGAAATCTCATGCATGACATTAACATGACTGGGTGAGCCTCCTATGGGGTTACCCGGACCACGTGTTCATCTCCCAACAGCATCTCTCTGTGGGAAAGTTGCACCTTCATCTCATCCATCCATCCACCCTTGCTCCCTGCATCCCATCATTCCTGAGGCAGAGAGACTTTGCTGGCTGTCCCACCCACATCTCAAGAACATAGCCTATTTCAGTGACGGGAGGGAAGAGAGGACAACAATTAGGAAAATGAGCGGTTAGAGCAAGAGGACAAAACACAGTGGCAGATGTCCCCGGTACCCTCTCAGAGGCAATCTGCCACAGCAGTTTACAAAGGACCCGTGTGCTCCTGTGACGAAGGTAACCAACTGCGGGAAGGTCTAGGAAGTGCTGAAAGGCAGACTGGTTCAGACAGATCTGCACAATGTCCCAAGTCACACCGCCCAGCAACATAGTCTTCACATGCTCTGTCCTCAGGAAGTCCTCCAATAGTCACAGGGCTCCACTAGATAGACCAGGACTAATGTGCTCGGGAGGCAGAGGGCTCTGTTGGATGCCATTCCACAGAGCCCCAGGCCAGCATGGGTTCCTGAGAGAGGCACTAAGCAAGCCTAAATTCTTGTCCCCCAGCTGAGCTGCCATACTTACCACCAGCTTGTCCTTGAGAAACTTGATGCCGCTCACTTTGAAGTTGACCAGGGGCAAGATGGCCTTCAGCTCCCGGAGGCTGATGCTGCAAAGAAGGAGCTCTTGATCCCATCAGCCTCAGGGGGCCAGAGTGGGTAGCATTGTCCAACTCTACCAACCCCCGCCTTGGCACCCCTCCATGAGAAAACCAACTAGAAACAAGACCCTTCGAGCCAGAGGAAAGGAACAGCCTGATGGTGGAGGCTGGTCCCTACCCCTCAGCAATGGTGGTAGACGTGGGTCACGTGGGAGATGGCTCTGGAAGCCAGTGCTGTGGGAGACCCAATGGGGTTTGTAGAACCCACTGTAATCATCAGGTACCCGAAGAGTCTCAGAAAAACGCTCACGTGGTTTCAAAGCAGAGTGAACTGGAGAGGGGCAGATGGAAAGGCAGGCGGTACCTGCTATGTGCCAGGCAACTTGGTGTCATCTAAGCCATGGCACTTCTCCACCCTACTCGCATGTATCTATATGCACACACAGCACACCAAGCTCTAGCCCCTGGGTTCAGTAGGGGTGGAGGCTGCAGCTGGACCCAGGGTGGACAGTAACAGCCTAGATCCTAACCAAATCCCGCAATAGTCATCAAGCCGGAGCAGGTGGTATCAGAATTTTCCAGGAGCACTCCAACGGGACACCCATCCAAAGGCACCACGGAAGCAGGGACCAAAAGGCTATTTCAGGTTCTTCGTGATAGGAACAACTGAATCCCCTCCCAGAACTCTCTCCTCACTCCCATCTCTAGGAACACACACCTAACGGGAGTACTCCCCGGCAACTGGAGGGAAGGAAGTCAGTAGCTCTTAGCCACACCTGCCTCATAAGATGGAGAGTGCCTTTACTCACAGGCTCATCCCATGGCAGGGGCCCCCAGTACCCGGTGACAGGTCCAAGCTAGAAAGTAGATTTGACTTTCTAGACCTTCATTCCAGAGAGCTGGTGGGCAGTGTCAGATCTCCACCCCCAAGCCCAACCCCACCCTGGAAGCAAGAGTAGGTCCAGCTGCTTGCACACCCTGTGCCTCTTTATAGTCCCCAGCATCAGCTTCCTGGACACAAATCAGAAACTCAGATCCCATCCTAGGGCTCAACCAGAAACCAGGCATTGTGAACGACAACAAAAAACCAACTTCTCCCAAGGGGCAGCTGACACCTGTCTTTCATACAGACATCATCAACCAATCACCATAAAGCCTGGCTGGGTCCTGGGTGTCTTCAAAGCCACACCCATCACCAGAGGAGCCCTTGAAACCTGCCTGCTTAGAAAAAAAAAAAAAGCCCACTCTTACCTATGGCTATTTATAATAAAAGCAACAATAAATGTTTAATGTGGAATGTTTTCTGGAAGCCAGACCCTATCTAGGCACTTTACAGTGTGACCTCACTGATTCCCACAAGCCGGCATCCAGCCAGGATGCCAGGTAGAGAGCGACATCAAGGCTCTCTGTAGACAGGGAAACTGAGGAATAATCAATTATCCCAAATATCATGCAAGCAGTGTTACAGTTTCTATTACTATCTGTCTGTCTGTCTCTTCCTCCCTCTCTCTCCCTGTTCCCTCGAGCATGTGTGTGCGTGTGTGTGTGTGTGTGTGTGTGTGTGTGTGTGTGTGTTGGGACAGGCTCTCACCATGTAGTCCTCAGCATCTGAGGGCAAAGATGACAGGTGTGTGCCTCCAAACACAGCTAACCTCACAAAACTTGCTAGAGCGGTGCCTATGTTCTCTATTGGTGCTGGTCGGCACACCAGCAGCCAACCCCACACAGCTACTGTGACGGGTGAACTGGGCCACACACTGTATCTGTCATTGGCCCATGCACTCAGCAGCCCCTACATTCACTGCAGAGATCAAGGGCCCTGCTACTTGCAGCTGTTTAGGGACCACTACTTCCCAAGGATTAGCCAAAATGCAAATTCTTCAGGGTCTGGACCCCCACATTTAAACTGGCAGAGGAGGAGGAAGAGGGGTCCGCTTCATCATACCCTCAGGGATTGAGAATCCTTTTCCCTTGAGAACTGATTTCTCAACCCTGGGCTACATAGTGAAACATTGTCTCAAACGAGATAGCTGGGACTGAAGAAGTTACACTGGCTCCTGTTCCAGAAGACCTGGGGGGGTTCCATTCCGCACACCCACCTGGCAGCTCAGAGTCATATGTAACTCCAGTTCCAGGGGAGCCTACTTGGCCTCCCTTGAGCATCAGATACACACACAGTGTGAACACATACATGCAAACACATTCTTACAAAATAAACCATTTCTTTAAAAAAAAAAAAAAATCCCGTACCTACAATGATGGCCCAATGCAACGGAATCCGCACAGGTGTGGCTTCGGTTATCAACCGCATGAAACCTATTTGCATCCAGGAGCTAAGAGAGCTCTCCCACCTGCAGCGCCCCCCCCCCCATCCCTGCAGACCCAACAGTCTTCCCTCATTCCCTGCAACTCTGAACAAGAAAGTCTGTTCTGCTTATGCAAATTCAGTGGTATAACCCAAGGGGCAAGGATGGAGGGAAATCGTGTTGATAAGGATGAGGAAGAAATAAACCACCTGGACCCTGCTGAGGGGGACTGTGTGAGGACAGGACCATTATGGAAAACAGCACAGGTGTTCCTCAGAACGTTAACCAGTTCCCACTGATCCAACAGGAAGGGCAGGGCCCCCCTGCCGGTGTTTCTACCCGTGTGTGTACCCTGAGTCACAATGGCAGAAGCCCAAGAGAGAGCAAACTTTGGAATATTATTCGGCCTCAAAAAATAAAGTGGTTCTGCTACTCCGTCGGAGGCAGGGAGATCACAAGTCTAAGGCGTGCTACCTAGACAACCATGGGAGACCCCCTGTCTCTTAAGAGAAAAAGTAAAAAGAAGGCTTCAAGAGGGTGTAGCTCCACGGGACAGTGCCTGCCCGCGGTGGGGAAAAGCCCTTTGAGAGCCTGACTCCAAGTGAAATCAGCAAGAGTGTGAGGGTCAGCGGGTTACGGTTACATTTAGAGGAGGCACTGAAGGCAGCCAAATCGAACAGGAACGTGACTCCCAGGACCCCAAGAGGGAGCTATCAGCTTACAGGTGATTCTGCTAGATTCCTCCCAGGGAACTGGCAACAGCTTACGTCATCATCGGAGCCCTCCCCTCTCTCTCCCCCATGTGTTCCCAGCCGGGCTCTCCCCTGCCTTCTGCCCTCGTGGCTCTGCTCCAGTCTGCCTGCCTCTACCCACCCCCTTTCTCCAGGTCTCTTCTCCAGGTAGAGACAGAGAGAAAGGCAGAGAGAAAAAGGAGTAGAGGCCGGCCGTGAGCACGTGGAGAGAGAGCGGGGAAGGGGAGAGAGGACGGAGTGAGAGCAAGAAGGCAAGAGCAAGAGAGAGCAGAGGGAGCGAGCAGCCACTTTTACTGTGAGTCAGGCATACCTGTCCGTTGCCAGGTAACTGTGGGGCGGAGCTTAGACAAAATGCTAACACGCCCCTCCCTTCCCCCAAATAAACCTCCCTTATACCAGGTTTGTCTCATGGAGTACCTTGGCATGGGCCCACCAGGAATCCCAACCTACCGCCGCATTGTGTTTCATAAGGGGGGAGGGGTAGGGGAGAGGGGGCCTGTGGAGTCATAGTTTAATGATGACCCTGTCCATGAGCTGGAACTTGCCGTCTGCTCACGAGATGGAACACAGCAACAGTTGCACAATGCTACGAACACAATTAACCCCACAGAACTGTGCACTTAAAATTCTTACAAGGTAAGTGTGACACTGTACGAGCCTTACCGCCGTTTTAAATTCTTTTTTTTTTTTTCTTTTTTTCTTGCAATGTTATTGGCTAGGGGAAGGAACAATGTCTGCAGGGGCAAGCAGAGCAAGCCTACAAAGAGTGGTGTGTTATCCTCAACACGCTGGCTTGCTTTAGGCACATGACCTGATTTCTCTGGGCCTCAGTGTCTTTTTACATGTAAAATGGGTGCCTAGCTCACTGGTTGACTGGGAGCATTTGGTTGGCATGGGATGTGCCTAATCCAGTGGCTGTTACCAAGCAAGTCCCATCACAAAAGCCAGCTGCTACCATTTTAACCCTAGGAGAAGTTAGAAGCTGGACAGGGCTTGGGCCAAGGAAAACATCTGGGGTCGGGCTCCACCTGAGCTGGGCCAGTCCATTCTTGCCTCTGGCAGCTTCTGTTTCCCTCAGGGAAACGGGCTTAGTCAGAGGCTGTGGGAGACAGGAAAGGGAGGGAAACTGGCCGGACTGCTCTTTCTGGAGTACTCCGGGTCAAAGTTCGTTTTGAAGTATCCCTGTAGCCTCCTAGAGAAGGTGAGCCTTTTCAATTCTCAGTGCTGACAAGCAGCAGGGCCTGCTGGGAGGAGCTGGGTGGAGGGACAGCCAGGAGCACCCCCAGAAACAGGTCCCCTCTGGGCAGATGGGAAGAGGGGTTTCTAGGCAGGATTGAAAGAATCCATCCCCAGGAAGAAGCAGGCACCCATCTCTGCTCCATATAAAACACGAAAAGAGGACAACTCCACCACCAGTGTGACCAGAGTGACCCCCTTCTGTCACCCTGAGCCAGTCTGCACAGTGAGCAGTCTCAGAGAAGACAACAACACCCTAAGACCTCAGTGTGTAAAACCCACGACACCCCACAAGCTCAACCCGGGTGACACACCAGAGGGCAGCTGGGAGATGACAGATGGGAAGGAGAGGCAGAGGGGAGAAAGCATGTGACTAGGGGGTCACAAATGCCCCAGCTGGGTACAGTAAACAAGAGACAGAAATGAACAAGAGACAGACGGAAATGCCAGACACAGAGTTACCTTTATGATGCAGGGACAAAATGGGGAAGCTGGTGTTGGTTGGTTTTGTCTCAAATAGGAAAACCAAAATAAAGGAAGGACAAAGTAGTTAGTTAGCTAGTTACTTATTAGCTAACTAGTTAGTTAGTTAGTTAGTTAGTTGAGGTAGGGCTTCACATGACCCTAGCTGGCTCCCAACTCTCTCTACAGCAGACAATGACCTTGAACTTCTGACCCTCCTACGTCAACCTCCTGAGGGCTAGGGCAAGGAGCCAGCCAGTGTTCTGCAGTTGTGCACCTCCACCCTTGCCAGGATGGAAACATACAGGATAGGCAAGCACTCTAACCAGAAAAGCTATAGTCCGGTCTCAAAATAAACCTTTTTAAACAAAAGGTCCAATGTGAGATGTTCTGCAGTTGTGCACCTCCACCCTTGCCAGGATGGAAACATACAGGATAGGCAAGCACTCTAACCAGAAAAGCTATAGTCTGGTCTCAAAATAAACCTTTTTAAACAAAAGGTCCAATGTGAGACAAAAGCAAGACAAGGATTATAAAGAGTTAACACCATCCTGCAGCCAAGGTCTCCATGCAGGGTAGCGTTTGCTTGCTTGTCTGTAGGGATCTTTTTTTTTTTTTTTTTAAACAGATTTACTTATTTAATTTAATGTGTATGAGTGTTTTGCCTGCATATATGTATGTGCACTACATGTATGCCTGGTGCCTGTGGATTTCAGAAGAGGGCATCAGATCCCTTAGAACTGGAGTTACAGATGGTCATGAGCCCACCATATGGGTGCTGAGAATCAAACCTGAATCCCCTGCCTGTGGAGCCTTCTCTCCAGCCCCAGGGTGGCTTTTATCACTTGGTTATTAATTAGAGGAAGGAAATAAACAAGAGGATAATCAGTCACCAACTCAGAAAGAAAGGCAAATTTAAACAAAGGATGCTACGGCCATTCTTCCTCCAGGCTAACAAGGGACAAAGATCAGTGCAGCCGAGACAGTGGGCAGGTCAGTGCCCTCAGCGCCACAGCTGGAAGTCACCCCTGTCACCATATCTGCCACCTTACACCGGGAGCTGGCATCGGGCAACTAAGGATGTCCCCCGACTCACATGTACAGTGCCCAAGTTCACACTCCAAGGTTGGCTCTCACAAAATTAACATGAAGTCCGAAGCTACTATGTGTCTACCAATGGGGAACTAGTTGCTGGGTGAGCACTGCCTTTGCCTAAAGAAAAACCCAAGCTGAGTATCTGGTTTCTAAAACAAAACAAAACAAAACCAAAAAAAAAAAAAAAAAAAAAAAAACCAAACAAACAAACAAAAAAAACAGGCCTGGAGGTACAGGTCTCTCAGCTCAGCTATGTAAGGGCCTCAGGCAGGAAGATTAAAGTTCGAAGCCAGTGAGGGCTACAGAGAGAGTTAGAGGCCAGCCTGGATAATGTAGAGAGATTCAGTCTGAAAACAAAAAGAAGCTAGAGACATTAGAACACTAGACATCTAGAATGCACCAGTGAAGGGCTGTGGTCATGGCTCAGGGAAAGAGTGAATGGCTAGCTTGCAGAAGACCTAAGGTCCAATCCTAAGAACAGAAAGAGGGGGTGAAGGGAGGGAGAGGAAAATGAAAAGGAAAGAAGGGAGGACAGAAGGAGGGAGGGCAGAAGGAGGGAGGGCAGAAGGAGGGAGGACAGAAGGAGGGAGGGCAGAAGGAGGGAGGGCAGAAGGAGGGAGGACAGAAGGAGGGAGGGCAGAAGGAGGGATTAAGCAGAGAATCCGACAGAGACCCTGTGTGCTGGCCAAGTCCCATCCTCCAGGGACTGTGAAATACACAGAGGGGCTCATCATCACATCTTACCCTCATCCCTGCCTAGAGCCACACCACTGTCACCAAACAAAGCTTGCTCCCTCAGGACCAGTCTCTCCCATCATACATTGCAGACACTGTGGTCACAATGTTTCCTGCTGGGTTCCCAGGATGTGATAGGTGTTCCAGCCTTCGTGACAAGGTCCCAGTCCCCATGTCAAATGTCACCTTGGCAGCGTGACCGGAGCTGTCCATCAGAAGCTTCACTCATTCAGAGGATTTGGTCGCCATCAACCCCAGAACCTGAGACCCTTTCAACCACAGGGCATATAGTGACCCACCCCACCCATCCTACCCCCACCACACCCATCCCACCCCACCCCACCCCCAACCACTGAAACAAGCAAGTGCCACAGTTCAAAGACAACTGCTGATGGGCCTTACCTGTTTCTGCGGGTTTGGTCTACCGAATAAATCTGTTTCCGCAGCCAACTGCAAAGAGAATGTGAAAGCCAAAAAGAGGGAAAAGTCAGAAAATACTGCAAATCCAAAGAGCTCTAGGGAATGAGGACAAAGTCCCCAAAAGGAGAAGAGGTCCTCAACGTCCTCCACAAGGCTGCTTGGGGACAAGGACTCCACCTGTGGCTGAAGACCCCTGTCTGAGCCCCGAGGGAGCGTCCACGAGCTCAAGTGACGTCTCCATAAAGGACAACTCCTCATCCCTAATTCCCAGCCAGCTGAGAAGAAAGAGTGGTGCACGTGGGAAGGCGTTGGTTTACTGGGGGAAGGGTAGCCCAGCCCTGGGTCCTAAGCACACATGTCACACTGAAAACAATCCTCAGAAAGGCCTTCACCCACCACCAAGGGGTGTCCGCCTCCAGACTCCGCTTCTGTCCACTTTAATCCATCTTTACATCCTTTCAGGAGAAAGACTTACCCTTCACACATGCACGCATGCATAGATCCACACACAGATGACTACACACGTGTATACTGAACACACACACCACCTAGAAACACACGTATACACACATGCACTGTGAACATATGCACAGATACACAAATATATACACATCTATACACATGCATGTGCCCACATAAATACATGCACGTGATAGGCCTATAGAAGAATGCTTGCAGGTAGATATTCACAGAAAGAGTCATTTACACATGCGTATGCACATAGACACCAATGGTTGTTTCCATCTCAGCTGAAGAGCCGTCTTCATGCCAAAGGCCAAGGCTCAACACTAGGGAGAGAGGCTCTTATGTGGAGCACTGGCGAGTTCTTAGCCACTATCAGGTGCTGCTGCACCCAGGGCACTGATGAACTTGGGGACTCGATGTCCCATTTTCTCCCTTTGGTCTGTCCCCCACAGAAAGGCCCCAGAACAAGGGAAGACAATGACAGTGGATTGCGCACCTCTCAATCATTGTGGGGGTGGATGCGCTCATCGCTTCCTGGTGTAGGATCTTCAAGCCAGAGAGCCACTTCACCGCATCCTCCTTAGAGTCCGCTGTAGACAGAATGGGAGAGGGGGCAGTGAACTCTGGGTGACTCTTGTTGTTTCTGCTGGGGGCTGGAATCTGGAACGTTGTGAATGGTAGCTTAACCTCTGAGCTCTAGATGGATACATCATTGAGATGGACAGAAATCCCATCTCCAGATATGTAAGTTTATATGTTCTCACATGTGTATATATATATATAGGTACATATGTGATATATGTATGCTGTGTCATGTGTATAGGCATGTGTGTAGTATGTACATGAATGTGCTGTGTGCATATGTGAGTACTGCACAAGTGTTTTGTATGTACATCCATGTGCATTATGTGCATGTATCCATGTGTGCGCTATGCAGAGGCATATGTGATGGTTATATGCATGTACATGTGTTTATTGATATGTGGATTCATCTGTGTGCTTGTGCATGTGTGGTATGTGCACACATATTGTGCTTTATGTGCATTGTATGTGCTATGTGTGTATGTTATATACATGTTTACTATGTTCAAGAATGTGTGTTGTATACACGTATATGTGTCATGTTCAGGCATGCATGTATTGTGCCCATATGTGCACACATGTATTGCTGTGTGCAGCCATGCATGTATATACTGTGGGCATACATGTTTGTGCTGTGTAAATACATATAAATGTATGCTGTGTATGTACTTGCATATATGTATGTACTGTGTGCATGCATGCATGCTTGCACACTATATACATGCATGTGTGTGCATGCATCCATATGTGCTGTGCTCATGTATGCCCATGCATATATGTGTATGCTCTGTGCCTGCATATGCACCCAAGGTCTCAGGGCAGTCCATTCAGATGTGCAGCAACCACTGTAGGAAAACAAGTGACATGTTTGTCCAGCAGAGCCTAGCCTGCAATGACCACGTTAACTACCTTCATTCAACTCTCAGCTTGAGCCAGGCAGACGTGTAACATACAATGTCCCAAGGAGAAAGCCACATTGCTGTCCCCAGTTCACAGCCAAGCAAACTACAGCTCAGAAAGGTTAAATATACATGCCCAAAGACACAAGTTACAAAGCAGTAGGGTGGAGACCCAAGACCAGGGGTCCCAGAGCACAAATTAGCAGGCATGAAATATGATCTTTCTCAGAAGGAGGAGGAGGTGGTGGCAGGGGGTTGGGGGGAGGGGTGGCCAGACAAATGTGCACCCACTTGCCAAGCTGAGCGTGCTGAGGACGAACTGGGTGCCGTAGAGGATGGTGAAGCAACATTCTGCCTTGTGACGGACAGTCTTGGCTCGCTCAAAGTCCTTGGAGTTCTTCCCCGGACGGATTTCCTTAATTTCCATGATGTCCACTTAGAGAAAGCAGATACAGTCCATCAGAATCCCCAGTTCCCTGCAGAAGAGGGTAGAGCCCTGCCCTGCAGCCCTGGGACCCCAGCGCCTTGGTCCTAGAAGACAGCCATGAGTCAATCTATGACCAGAGTCCCATCTGAGCTCAGGGTCCACTCCTCCCGAGTGTGGGCAAGAAACCAAAAGCCACCAGGCTTCTGCCACCTCCCAATCGGCCCAGGAGGAATGGTGCTATGGTGTGATTGTTAAATGTACCCCAACACTCATGTATCTGTCAGAAGCTTGAACCCAACACTGAAAACAGACATCAGAAGTGGTGCTGTGAGGAGGTCGCTGGATCAGAGTCCAGGCCTTGTCGATGAACTGGTCAACTGACGGGTTTAGAACCTGATGGGTCATTAGGAGTGCTAGACAAGAGGTGGGGTCTGGCCAGAAGAAGGAAGTCATTCCTCCATCCTCCTCCCCTCACTCCACCTACACTCCATGAGATGGGCACCTGTGCTTCACCACATGCTCCCCTCCTCCCTGTGTCACCACAGCCCAGGGACAACTGAGCCAAGTGGCCATGGACTGAAACCTCCAAAACCAAGGATCAAAACCGAACATCTTTTCGTCTCTCAGTGGGTTGTCTCCGCGGTGTTGTCACAGCAATGGAAAGCTGGTTGACACAAAGGCTTTGGGGATTCCCTGCTTCAGCCAGCATCCCCTTCCCAAGATAGACACAGTAAACTAGACCTTTGAGCTTTGCCGATGGAACTGGCCTTTCAGGACAAGACCCAGAATACTCTATCACAGCCAGAGAGGGACTGATGCTCACTGGCAACCTCTCGGGGTGTTGCTAAGAGCACCCATGCCAGTGACTAATTCTGCTTATGATCTTCTTTTCCCTTGAGTCCCAACAGCCCCAAATGCCACTTGATTCAACTGAAGCAAGAAAAAAAAGGGGGGGCGCTGAATGGCTGCTTTCAGGTGCCAAGGCTACAAGGACCAGACGACCAGGATGCCCGTTGCAATGTAGCATCTTCTCAGCCAAATATGTGTGGTGTCTTCACCTAAACAAGACCTGCTAATGCCACTAGCTGAAATAACCAGCATGGATTTGGGAAATGTCACAAGACCCCCACCCCCTAGATGAGTTACAGGCAATCAATGCCTGCTGAGAGACAACCAGTTTTCTCCAGGGAAGGGCCCCCTATGAGTCACCAGGTCTCAAGCAGACTTAGTAGATAAATAGATATTGATAAATTGATATAAGAGGTACATAGTTTATCTCTGACCCCCCCAAATCCCGGGACACAATTCCTAAAACTCATAGTATCTCCAAATGGATATGTCTTTCCTGTGACCAGGAACTCTCCTGATAAGTCTCAGGATGGGAGGTGGTTGACAGAATAGCAGGTGAGTTCAGGATCTAAACTTTCAGCCCCACCCTCAACCCTCGGGGAGCAGGGCCGGACTGAGGTAGAGGTATCACCGATGGTTTAATGCACTGTGCTTCCAGGCTGGTGAGATGGCTCAGTGGGTAAGAGCACCCAACTGCTATTTCGAAGGTCTGGAGTTCAAATCCCAGCAACCACATGGTGGCTCACAACCATCCGTAACAAGATCTGACGCCCTCTTCTGGAGTGTCTGAAGACAGCTACAGTGTACTTACATATAATAAATAAATAAATTTAAAAAAAAAAATGCACTGTGCTTCCACAATGAAGTTTTTACATGAGCACAATACAAAACTCAGGGCACTTCCTGGCTTGTTGAACATACGAAGGTTACTGGAGGATGTAATCAGGTCAGGCTACATGGAATGGGACTGAGACAGGACTCTCCATACATATCCTTCCCTGGGCATGCATCTCTGCTCTCTAGACATCTACCTGCCTCTTCTGTAATAGATTTTACAGTAAACCAGGGAAGATGACGGGTTCTCTGAGGTCCGTGAGCCATTTTAGCAAATTCCGCAAATCCTAGGAGATGGTTGTCGTCATAAGTCTGTAGTTGATCAGTAAGAAGGAAAGAATCTGAACCAGTAAAGTGAGGGGGGTCCCAATGGGATGGATGGTACCCCAGTCTGTAAGATCAGACACACCATCTGCCAAGAACTATCAAAACTGTACAGAACCAGAGGGCACCTAGCTGGTGTCCACTGGAGCACTGCTGGCTTGCTTTTATAAGACAAGGTGGTGATAGAGGCAGAGAAGAAGGAAGAGGGAGAAGAGGAGAAGGAGAAAGAAATGAATAGGACAAGCCAGGCGGTAGTGGCACACACCTTTAATCCCAGCACTTGGGAGGCGGAGGCAGGAGGATGTCTATGCATTCGAGATCAGCCTGGTCTACAGAGTGAGTTCTAGGATAGCCAGGGCTACACAGAAAAACCCTACCTTGAAAAACAAAACAAGGAAAGAGAGAATTTTCATAGCACACATACCAGAGAAGGCCGTCCACTTCGAGTGACCCATGCACTGAGTTGTAACGCCTCACAGATATGCACGGTGATGCGCACAGCCGATCTCAGAACATTTTGTGGCACAGCAGGGGGGGGGGAACCTGGACCTTCACTGTCACACCACTCCACCCCATCCTCTTTCAGCCCTGCACTAGCCGCGCCAGGAGCAACCACTAAGCTGCATGTGATTTCTACGCACTCAACAATTCTGGATATTTCATATACATGGAATCAAGGGACATGATCTCTGGTCTGGCTTCTTTCCTATGGCATGACCTTTTCAAGGTACACCTGCGCTGAGTGGGACCATCTCAAAGTCTCCCTGTTGCTACAGAGTGAATCAGTACTCCAGTCATGACTATGGGTGATGACACACACACACACACACACACACACACACACACACACACTCACCCGAGTACTTGAATCCCTCACTTTCCCTTCCCGTTCATCACCCACGGATAAACACTTGGCTCTGGTGACGAGGCTGCTGCGAAGCATCTAGGGCAAGTGCTTGTTTGGACATGTGTGTTGCATTCTCTTGGGGGAAGATTATAGGCTAGGAACCAGTTCTCCATCCATCAGACCCTTGGGGATGCTGGGATGGCAAAAGACTTCAAGCCCAGGCCCCACAGGTTGAAGGTCACACTTCCCATCCCTGGAGGCTGCATCACCAAGCCCTTCATATCTGTGACTGACATTTTCCTGGGTCTATGAATGAGCAGCAGGTGAAGTCCATGGGTAGCTGAGGTGTTCTCCTCTCTACTCATCATCATTCAGTGACCAAGAGCTCCCCAGAAGATAAAAGGCCCTCTCTGTCTATGGGGGTGTGTCATTAAGACACGTCCATCTGCAAAGCTGAGATGTTGGTGTGGCATCTTTAGTGACATGCCCAGCAGGAACCCTGTAATAAGCAGGCTTATCTCACAGGATGATAACCCTACCATCTCAGGCACAGAGCAACATAGGTACCATATGACCAAAGGCCAGGGTAAGAGCCTAGAGTTGGGTAGACAGACACCACAGTCCTGGGTTCATCCAACTCACAAGACATGATATGGCTGGTGTTCAGGCTGAGGGACTCTGAGGCAGCCAGCCTGGGTTTGTCATGCAACCTCCCTATCAGCGGGGTAGCTTCAGGTAGTAATTTCACTCTGTCTGCCTGTTTCCCCAGATATGAAAGTGATAACATCACTCAGAACTTGTGTGTGTGTGTGTGTGTGTGTGTGTGTGTGTGTGTGTGTATAGTGTTCCCAACTAAGACAGCATCTAATCATCTTCAAAGAGGAGATGAAAGGAATTGAGATAGGATCTTGATGTGTAACTGAGACAGGCCTCAAGTTCACAAACCTCCTGCCTCAGTCTCCCACACGCTGGGATTACAGGTGGATATCTATACCTAACAGCTCCTAATGAAGTTTAGACTAAGTGTAGAAACGTGTATGTATGTTACCTATATACATTCTTAAATTCTTTTGGGGGGGAGGGGAGGAGAAAAGGGTTTATTTGGCTTACACTTCCATATTATTGCTCATCACGGAAGGAGGTCAGGACGGGAATTAAAACAGGGCAGGAACCTGGAGGTACCACCACCAGGTTTACAATCCAATCTTATGGAGTCATTTTCTTTTCTTTTCTTTTCTTTTCTTTTCTTTTCTTTTCTTTCTCTCTCTTTTTAAAATTGGATATTTTCTTTATTTACATTTCAAATGTTATCCCCTTTTCTGCCCCATGAAACCCCCTATCCCATCCTCCCTCCCCCTGCTTCTATGAGGGTATTCTTCCACCCATCCACCCACCTCCACTCCCACCTCCTCGCCCTCAGTTCTCCTAGACTGGGGCTTCTGTTGAGCCTTCATAGGACCAAGGACCTCTCCTCCCATTGATGCATGACAAGGCCATCCTCTGCAACTTATGCCATTCTTAAATTCTTAACACAGTTGAACAACAGTACTCAGGAATCATAATAAAAGAATAAATAATAACACGGTGTGGGACCAGCAAGATGGCTCAGTGGGTAAAGGCCAATGGCCTGAGTCCAAGCCCCAGAACCTACACAATGGTAGGAGAGAGCTGACTCCTTCAAGTTTGTCCTCTGACCTCTAAACCAAAACGTTCAGTTCTCGCTATCCGGATATCCACACTACTGTCTGCCCAAAATGCGCCCTCCAGACCTCAGACCTCCTGTAAGGTGTTCAAGTACAGGCACCCACACGACACAAACAGCGAAGGCTTGCATCGGTCAGCAGCCAGAGAAGAACACGCCCACTGCTCAGCACGCTGAAGAGCATCATGTTTAAAACCTGGTGCCCCCCTCTATGGGGTCCCTTCTGACACCTAATGTTGACAGCTCAAAAGGCTGGTACTGTACTAACGGGGGTGAACTTCAGTTACTGCTTCAACAGATTGTTTCATTACTGTTTCCACAACACAAAGCAGACCACGCATAGAAGAACATGGTAACTCAGAACTCTACTGTGAGTGCCTATGTGTGTTATATGACGGTGTGCATGATTGTGTGTATACATGGAGGGTTCCCTTGTACGCACATGGTGCACACAAAGGCCAGAGGTCAACAGTGGGTATCTTCCTCTATTGCTCTCCAGATTGCTTTTTGTTTTGTTTCATTTGTTTGTTTTGTGTGTGTGTGTGCGCGTGTGCACACACGCATACACACTCACATGCGTGTCTCAGCATACATGTCCAATCTAAGAATAACCTGTGCGTGTCAACTCTCTCCTCTTAACTTGTGAGTCCCAGAGATAAAATTCAGGTTGTCAGAGTTGGGGGTAAAAACCTTTACCCTCTGAGTCCATCTCTCTAGCCCTCCACTTTACTTCTTAAACTTACTTTTATTTTACCTGTGTGACGGTTTGTCTATTCTTGGGCCAGGGAGCGGCACCATTTGGAGTTGTGGCCTTGTCGGAATAGGTGTGACCTGGTTGGAGTAGGTGTGTCACGGTGGGTGTGAGCTTAATACTCTCACCCTAGGTCAGTCTTCCACGAGCAGCGTTTGGATGAAGACAGAGAACTCTCAGCTCTGCCTGTGCCATGCCTGCCTGGATACTGCCATGCTCCCACCTTGATGATAATGGACTGAACCTCTGAACCTGTAAGCCAGCCCCAATGAAATGTTGTTTTTTTATAAGACTTGCCTTGGTCATGGTGTCTGTTCATAGCAGTAAAACCCTAACTAGGACAACCTGTATGCCTGTGTACCACATGCATGCAGTGCCCATGAAGGCCAGAAGAGGATGCCCTGAAACTGGAGTTCAGGTAGTTGGGACTGACCATGTGCATGCCAGGAACCCAACCCCAGATCCTCTTTAAAAGAAGCCAGTACTCTTAACCACTCAACAATCTCTCCCGAAAGCTCACCAATTCAGCTAGACTGGCAGCCAGTGAGCCCCATGGATCAGTCTGCCTCTGGCCCTCCGGCTCTGTGGTTACAGCTACATGTTCTGTGTTCAGATTCTATGTGAACACTGGGGATCCACACTCAGTTCCACCTGCTTACCCAGCAAACACTTCTCAAATTAGTCATCTCCCCACCACCTCTGCACCGTGTCACACACACCACATTGGATTGGCACAGCTGTACAATGCCTCACATAGACACCCTAGAGAAGAATAGTTTATTTTAGCTCCCAGTTGCAGGTTTTACTCCCTCATGATGGATATGGGGGTGTCAGAGAAGAGTTCAGTCAGGAGAAGGATTTAGGGGAAAGGGACACAGACAGACAAACAGACAGACAGATGGATGGATAGATGGACAGACAGGTGAACAAGAGGCCCAGGCAAGATATAACTCCAAAGGGTATACCCCAGGAACATTCTAGCTAGTTCCTACCTCCTAAAGTTTCTAGAACCTTCCAAAAGAATACTACCAGCTGAGAACCAGGCCTTCAATACATGAGTCTGTGGGGAAGGGCTCTTCCATTCCAAATCATAACACATGCCCAGCAATTACATTACTAGAGCATGAAAAAAAAATAGTATTCCTTGAGTAGATGCTCTATAACTGAGGGGAGTGGGGGGAAGGAGACTAAAAGAGTCTGCTCTGAGTGCTACATAGTGCTCAGGAAATTGGTTGTGATGCTCAGCCTAAGTGACAATCCTACAGTCTTTGCGACATGAATATGACAGAATATATTGCTAGCCCCACAAACGGGCCTTCCTTCGTGTCCTCAGAAATGTCTTAGATTCGGGGGCTGGGGAGATGGCTCAATGAATGGGTAATATGTTTGCTATGCAAGTGTGAGGAGCAGAGTTCAGATGCCCAGCGCCTACATAAAAGCTGGGTGTGGCCACACGCATCTCTAAGGCTGATCTTGGGAGATAAAGACAGGTCCTTGGAATTCATGGGCCAGCCTAGGCAAATGGGAGGCTCCAAGTTTAGTGAGAGACTCTGTCTCAAAGAAAAGAATAGGATGGAGAACAAATAGAGGCAAATACACACACATCACACATACACATATACTCACATATACACATGCACACAAACACATGCACATACACATACACACATTACACACCACACATATACACATCACACATACACACATCACATACATGCATACTGCACATACACACACTCATGCACATACATGTACACACACATACACACATCATACATACACATACACACATTACATATCACACATACACACACACCACACATACACACACATACACACATCATACATACACACAAACACATGCACACACATACACACATCATACATACACACAAACACATGCACACACATACACAAATCATACATACACACACACATATATTCAGTTCAGCCAAAGAGAAAGAGCCATATTTGTACATGTGTCTGAAACATCACAAGAAGACAGCAGACTCTCCACCCACCCACCCCAGTTTCCTGACAACAGATACCGCTAATGGGAAGGATATGGGGCAGAATGGTCAGGGGTCATTGTCTGTGCTGGTGGGGATTTCTGCCCCAAACACACAGTTAGTAAAACAATCACCTGCCTTTGCAGAGCAAGCTAAGAGTAGCTGAGCTCAGACCCTGTCTTATGTGGTGGGGCTCGGTGGCTGGGCTTCCTGCTTGTAGAAGCAAGATAACAGCCACAAAACGAGGCCTGGCCTTTGCATGCCCCGCCCCTTCCTGGCATCATCTTGGGTCTTCCCCAGATCTAGATACCCTCTGCACCCTGGTTCCTGGAGTTAGCGACCCTTTTACTTCCTGTCCTCCTCACCCTTGTGGGGTATCCCCATCAACACTCCATCTTGGTCCCTTGCCTTATGTCGTCCACCCTTGGTTGCCCTGCCTGGGATGGGACACAAGACTTCATAGTCGGCTTTTTACCAGGCATGGTGGCTCACATCTGTTAATCCCAGGAGGCTGAAACAAGAGGATCAGGAGTTCAAAGCCTGCCTGGGCTGCTTGAGACCTTTCCTCAAAAACAGAACAAAAGAAAGAAAAACCTTCCTGTCTCCTTGCTTCTCTCTCTCCTGATCTTCAACCTCCAGCAGTGTCCCCTGGGGGTGTCCTCCTATCCTTCACACCTAGAGCATGGTTCTCTCTCCCCCTCTACCTGACCTTAGGTGGCGGCACTGTTTGCCAACAAACTGTATCTTCATATAGCCTCAAGACATAGTCAAGGGGAAAGACAGATGGAAGGCTAGACAGCTGCACACACGTGCTCCCACCTCCTTGCCAACTCATCATCCATCCATCCACCCATGTAGTCTCAGCACCACAAGGAGCCAGCACCGGGGAGGTCAAGATGTCGTGACAAACAAGGCTCTGTCCCAGGAGTTCTGAGACTAGAAATAGAGAGCAGTCTCGCCAACACATATATGTACAGGGAACAACAATCTACATATATGTACAGGGAAATGGGAGGCCAGGAGGGTCTGGTACCTACAGGGGAGAATCCTGTTCTGAGTGGCCATGTGTTTGTATGGCTCAGGTCTTAAAGATGGGCCCAAGTAGGGAAGAGAGAACAAAGCCCATGAGGACATCCTGGAGTCCAAAGACCCAGGTTCAAACCCCAGCTCTGCTTTCTACTGTTATGTATGGGGACCTGGCTTCGTCATCTCCCCACCTCAGTTCTGCATGAATAGAGACCTTGTTCCACTGCTCTGTGAACCACAGGAAGCAAGCTGCAGCCCCAAGACATCTCTGTCCAAGTTACTTCAGCTACCAGGGATGACGTTCCGGCCACCTCTCAACAGTTCCTTCTGCTGCTTTCAGTTTTATATAAAGAGAGTCAGGGCCGAGACAGCTCAGCCAGGGACCCTGCTGAAAGAAACTAAAGATGCCAGGCTGTTTCACATGCAACTGCGTCTGACCAGAGACTAGAGACCAACCTAGACCACGGCAGCCCGAGTAGCCTAGAGCCTTGGAAGCATCCAGAAGACCTAGGCTTGAAGCCCCAGTCTTTCCTGGCAGGGGGGACCCAGGGTGGGTCACTCTCTTCTGGTTTAGCTGCCATTGTTCCATGGATATAAAATGCAGAGCCAGGTATGGCCTTCTGAACAAAGCCTAGGATATTAAAATTTGCTTGGGAGCTGGGCATATAGATCAGATGGGTAAAATGTTTGTCCTGCAGGCATGAGGGCCCAAGTTCAATCCCACATAGTGCACATAAAAAAAAAAAAAATAGCCGGGCGTGGTGGCGCACGCCTTTAATCCCAGCACTCGGGAGGCAGAGGCAGGCAGATTTCTGAGTTCGAGGCCAGCCTGGGCTACAAAGTGAGTTCCAGGACAGCCAGGGCTATACAGAGAAACCCTGTCTTGAAAAACCAATAAATAAATAAATAAATAAATAAATAAATAAATAAATAAATATCTTAGCATGGTGATGCATGCTAATGATCCCAGCGCTGAGGAGATGGAGACAGAAGAATCCATGAGGCTCACTGGACACTCAAGGTTGTTCTCTGACCGCCACGGGCAAGAGTACACATGTGTGAATGCATGAGTGTGTACACACACACACACACACACACACACACACACCTTAGCACTAAAGATGGAGAAGAAAGACTGCTATTACTGTCTTGGTTAGAAAGTGACCCCACAGTTCCGGAATCTGTACTAAGAGCCACAGGAGAAAGCACTTATGCCTTCTGCTTCCACGGAAAGAGTATGCTGGTAACCACAGTGGTAGCTGTTTGCTAAATGTTTTGTGTTCCTGCAGAGATGCTAGTCCCTGGGTGGGTTTGAGGTCGCCAAAGCCCCCACCATCCCACCTTCTGCCCCAGACACTCTCTGTCAAGGGAGAGGCAGGGATACTTTCTGATGATGACCCTGGACCGGTCAGGTCAGGTTCAGCTCAGCCTCCTAGTCCTTTTCTGGTTCTATTGACCCAGAATCAGCCACCTGCCCTGCTTGGCTTTCTGCCACTGAGGGGGGGAACTGGCTACAGGCCACCCGTGAGCACCCAAGAGTGCTGGAGACAGGGTAAGCAAGTCACTAATGTACGGTGCACAGTTCCAAGCCCTCTCTCCAGGCAGCTCACCAAGCCCAGGAGGCCAGGATCTGGGCACACTGTGCTAGATTATCTTTCACTCCTCATCACTGACCTGAGAATGTAGTTCAGCTGGCAGAATGCCTGCCTAGCATGCACAAGGCCCTGTGTTCAGTACCAGCTCACCATAAACTGGGCATAATGATGTCCATCAGTAATCTCAGCATTGGGAGGTCTAGGGGGGTAAATCAGAAATTCAAGGTCGCACTTGGGAGGCAGAGGCAGGTGGATTTCTGAGTTAGAGGGCAGCCTGGTCTACAGAGTGAGTTCCAGGACAGCCAGGGCTACACAGAGAAACCCTGTCTCAAAAAACCAATAAATAAATAAATAAATAAATAAATAAATAAATAAATAAATAAGAAATTCAAGGTCATTCTTGGTTACATCCACGGTAAGTTTGAGGCAAGCCTGGGCTACATGATACTCTGTCCCTCTTTGCCCTCCCCCCATTCTTTTTTTTTTTAAATAAATTTATTTATCATGTAAGTATACTGTATCTGTCTTCAGACACCCCAGAAGAGGGCATCAGATCTCCTTACAGATGGTTGTGAGCCACCATGTGGTTGCTTGGATTTGAACTCTGGACCTTCAGAAGAACAGTCAGTGCTCTTAACCTCTGAGCCATCTCTCCAGCTGACCCCTCCCCCCATTCTTTTTTTCAGCTCAATTGTTTGCAAGTTCAGGGAGGAAGATGAGCTTTATTCTCTGGCCACAAAAACCCCCAACATACAGTCTTTTCAAGATCAATGCTACAGTGGCCCTTATATTTGGCCCTTTCTCCTGCTGGAAACTAAGTTAGAATAATACCCCCCCACACACACACACACCTTTTACTGTGTCTTCCTGTAATATATCTTAATACACACAGAATATATATATACCTTACACCTCTAAGTTGTGAAATCAATCTTCCTTCCTTTGTAAGATTATAGAGAGGGTGGCCATTGAAAATGAGTACTAGGTGTCACACTGAACGTGTAGTGTATGTCTAGAAATCACACAGTCAGGGACTGGGAGGCGGAACCGTTGGTGAAGTGGTTGTTGTGCAATCAGGAGGACCTGAGTATAATCCCTAGACTCCGAGTAACAATGTCTGGTACAGTGGCATATGCTTGTAATCCCAGCACAGGGGAGGCAGAGACAGACAGATCACCGGGGCTCACTGGCCAAACAGCCTCATTTGGTCAGTCATGGACCAGTGAGAGCCCTTGACTCAAAAAGAAAACAAGGTACCTGGGACCTAAGGAATAATAGCCTGAGCTTGACACCTCTCTCTCTCTCTCTCTCTCCCTCTCTCTCCCTCTCTCTCCCTCTCTCTCCCTCCCTATCTTCCTCCTGCCACCCGACCCCCTTTCTCTGGCACTCACACCCACTGATGCAAATAACTGTTAGTACAATGCAGAAAGGACTTGCTATCTTCTATAAAGAACACTTAATATTTAATGTGCTTTGCTACCGTTTATCATAACCACCACATTAATCCCTCAGTACACAAAATCTACGTCTCGATTCCTGCCCATGAAGGACCAGCCAGTTTCTTTGTCTCGGTCCGGGTGCTTGTTTTCTTTGTTCTGTTTGGCTTCAGCACCTTGGCTTGAACACTCTTTCTCCCACTGCAACAGAGCTTTGGGATGAGCAATGGCTGCATGGCTGCACACTGCTGATACTGTGTAGCTAATATTTTCCTCAAGTTGCCCTTTTTTTTTTTTTTTTTTTTTTAACTGTAGCAGATCAATTCTGAGGATGTTTTTGTAACTCTGACAGAGAGAAAACAAGAACCATTCAGCAAACAGCTAGAATGATGGGAAGGGGGGGGTGCGGGGGGGGGTGACTCATGCCTTTAATCCCAGTACTTGGGAGCAGAGACAGGCGGATTTCTGAGTTCGAGGCCAGCCTGGTCTACAGAGTGAGCTCCAGGACAGCCAGAGCTATACAGAGAAACCCTGTCTCGAAAAACCAAAAAAAAAAAAAAAAAAAAAAAAAAGAATGATCAAAGAGCCATGGCTTCAGTGGAAGTGAGGCCAGATTGTTAAATTCTAGCCAGAAACAATTGTCAGCTTACTACTGAGTTCTAAAACATAGGAAGAAATGAAGTGCCCAGAGGATGAAGCCAAAGTCGCTGTGCAAGACCTATCAATGGAAATAGAGGTCAGAGCAAGGTCATCTGGAGAGGGGGCTGGGTTAGGGGAGATAGTCACAGAGATGCAGGGGATAACTCTCCATCTATGCTACCCTCAGATCAGAAAGGGTCTTTCAGAAGACTAGCATTTCAGAAGGTGACGCAGTATGTATGGCTAAGGACGAAAAGTACCTTATTTTGGCACACTATCCAGTAACCTCCCTGGGGATACAAACTTCTACATGTGCAATGAAACTGCAGCCACCAGGACCTGGGTTCTATTCCCAGAAACCATGTAAAAGCCGGGCACAGGGCTATATATCATAACCCTAGCACCCGGCAGGAGAGACAGGTAGGTTCTGCCAGCCAGCCCGCCCAGCCAGGTGAGCAAGCACCAGATCCAGTAGGAGATCCAGTCTCAAAAACTAAGGTCCAGGGACTGGAGATGTGGCTAAGAGGTTAAAAGTTCGTTGCTCTTACAGAGGACCCGGGTTTGGTTCCCAGGATCCATGGGGTGCTTCACAACTATCTATGACTTTAGTGCTATTCCAGGGGAATCTGATGCTTTCTTCTAGCCTCCAAAGGTACTGCATGCACACAGTGCCCTTTAAATGCATACAAGCAAAATACCCATATACATGCATAATGATAAATACTTAAACGAAAATAATAAATATAATGATAAATCTTTAAAAGAAAGTAAGTTGGAGAGTGATGCAGAAAGACACCTGACTTTGACCTCTAGCCTACACACACACACACACACACACACATACAGAGTTCCAAAGAAGAAATGTACAGAAAGAGAAAAAGACATTTTAGTGCCCAACAGATTTCATGTACTGAGCAGAAACACGGGCAGGGAGCTAAGGTGGGAAGCCATAGTGTGAACGCCCCCAAGCTGAGCCTAGAAGTCACACCTGCCCGAGACACCTGTCCCTCACTTGGTTGTTCCTCAAGGCACAGAAGTCAAATGAGTCCTCCCGCCCTCCACTGGCGATGTCTCTGTTCCTAAAGCTGACTCCGCCCTCCACCCTTTCAGGACCACACTATTTCCAGCCAGGCCAGAAATAGATGGTGTTCTTGCAGCCCCCTGATAAGCAGGGTACTGGAACCCAGAGGAAGTGCCTGCAGGAGGCCCAGAGCTGGCCTGGCACTGGGTGTTCTTTGGTGAAGGCCACAGCTTCTGAAATCAGCTGGGAATCCCGTTGTGATAGGCACCAGGAAGGCTGGGCATGCGGAGCTATCACAGAAGTGGGAAGTTGGGGTCCCAATCTCAAAGGCAGCCCCTCCACGGACCTCAGACAACCAGTAGGCCTACGCAAGCATATGCACGTGCATGCGCACACACGCATGCACATGCATGCATGTGCAGTTTGCGGGCAGGACACGGTCTTTCTGTGCACTGTGTCCTTTATAAGAAAGGAAAGGTTCCTAGACCACTGACCCCTGGCCCTGCTTTTACTGCTGCTCAGAGAGCCTCCTACACCTTTGACTCCCCTGGAAAGCACCGCGCCTCATCTTCCTTCCC
The DNA here is from genome assembly GCF_900095145.1 of Mus pahari. Lineage (NCBI taxonomy): Eukaryota > Metazoa > Chordata > Mammalia > Rodentia > Muridae > Mus > Mus pahari. Next base: position 40,769,594 of record NC_034609.1, on the reverse strand, counting down.
CAGGACCTCTTGGTGCCAGAAAAATACCAACCGGGATAAAGGGGAAGGAGCCCTCATTAAGTCAGCTCTGGCACGCATGGGGCCACACAGTAGGGTTTCAGTCACTTGCTTCCATGTGTAAGGCTACAGTATCATAAGGCAGAGAGTTACTGACCCACCCTATTTGAACCTGAGTGATCTAACTCCAAATTATGTTACTGGATTTGTTTGTTTGTTTGTTTTAATGCTAGGAATTGAACTCAGGGTTTCACACATGCTAGGTAAGTGCTCTAGCCCTGAGCCATATCCCCAGCACCAAAGTCAGGACTCTTTGTTAACTACTAGCCAGAAAAAGAGGAAGTTAGAAGAAGCCAAGACCTAAAGTCCTCTCCCACTGCTCACATCCAGAGAGTCTTGGCTCCAGAAGTTGAAACAGGCCTGTGGTGTACACACATACACACACACACACACACACACACACACACACACACACCAAATGGGACAATGCACATTCATAGGCTGTGTGCACACATACACACAGGGGACATGGTTCCTTGGGACAGAGGTGGCTCTAGGATCTGGGGACCCAGAATCCAGGCCCACCTCCCTCCCCTCCCTCACTCTGTAACTTCGATGCAGTTGTTCTGTCTCTCTGAATCTCAGATCCACATCACGTGGACAGCAAGTCTGAAAGTCGGACCCCAGGGTGTGGAAACCTGAATAATAGGGGTTCAGAGTAAAGATGGCGCCAGCCTTGGCCTTTGTCACCTGGAGATGATGTATAAATGGATAATACTAGAGGTTGTATTACATTCTGCTCCCCACCCCACCCCACCCCAAAAAATAAGTGTAAGTCCCAATCCCCAGGACCAATAAAATGCAATCTTCTTTAGAAATAGGGTCCTTGAAGATATAGCCAATTTAAGATGGGGCCAAGCTGGAGTAGGCCGAAGAAGAGCCAGAGCCTAGAGCATCTTTGTAAGAAGAGAGAAGACAGATGTCGTCACATCTGGACACATGCCTGTAATCCCAGCACTCAGTGGGCTGAGCAGGAAGACCAACATTTCCAGGACAGCCTGGGCTCTATAGAAGTTCCAAACCAGCCTAGGATACAAAGCAAGACATGGCAAGAGACAGCATCTCCAAGAAGCAAGCACTGAAGTGTAGCTCAGGAGCAGAATGCTTGCCCGATACATGCCAAGCCCTGGATTCAATCCCCAGTATTAAAGGGAAGAGAAAGAGGGAAATTTGGGTAAAGGCCCACACAGAGGGAAGAGGACCATCTACTGACAGAAGCAGAGATGTGAGGGAATCTGACACAACAAGTGCGACCTGCGGTGAGCAGGAGGTAAGAGCAGAGCTTCCTCAGGCCTTCAGGGAACCACAGGCCTGCCAGCACCTCCAGGCCAGCCGCCTTCCCTCCAGTGTAAGAGAATGACAGTTCTAGAGGATGAGCTGGATACATTTATTATTGGTAGCTGTTACTCTGGGGCGGCTCTGGCTAGACCATCCTGCGGCTCTCAGCTACCCTACAACAAAGTCATTATGACACTCATTTGCAGATGTGAAAACTCAGCCTCAGAGCAGACAAGAAGTTTATCCAAGGTCACCCAGTCCAAGACAGAGCCAACACCCAGAATGAGGAGGAGGAGGAGGAGGTGGCGGCGCCGTGAGGCCGGGCTTCCTCTACCCCATACTGCCCAGAAGGGCAGCATCCTGCAGACCAGCAGGCGCAAGGCAACTTTCTCTCTGTGCACACAGGGTCAAATATCTCAGCTCTGGAGAGAGAGCGCAGAATGATGCACAGAACCAGAAGAGTCGTCCAAGCCCCAAGCGAAGGCTTCCCCCTTGCTATCGAACAGAAATCAAAGTCAGCTACCAACCAACAACCAACGCATGCCTCAGCTCATCATCAGGGAGGCCATGGACTATCGGGGGTGGGGGTGGGGGCGTGTTAAAGGACAGCCTCCTCCAAAATACACATGTGAAATTACCTTGAAAACAATTCCACACATGCCCATAGATGAGCACTACGGCCTACTTAGGTCAAAGAAGCTTCTCTGTGCAATGGGCAGCGGTTACTGCAGAGACCCTGAGCCCGTCAGGTGCTGAGAAAAAGGAGCTCAGCCTTACATGAGAGCCTACATCACTCCGTCCAAGGCTCAGGAAACATCAAGGAAGAGGAGATGAAAGAAGGTGAGAGCCAGAGGGAGGTTTGGAGTGCTGTGAACTGCTGTCTTCGGCGTGAGATGGCTATTGTACGATGTCCGTGATTACCTGCACAGGATTGGGCCCCAACAACAGTCCATCATGGAGCGGGCAGGACTCACATTGCCACACCCCTCACCGAAGACCTATAAGCAGGCAGCAGTTGCTGAGAAAGGGTAAGACATTTTTTTCCCTTTTTTTTTTTTTTTTTTTTTTTTTTTTTTTTTTTTTTTTTTTTTTTTTTTTTTCTTTTTTTAACACAGGCTTTCTCTGTTGAGAAACCTGACCTAGATGATGTCCTGGAACTCAATGTGTAGACCAGGCTGGCCTTAAACCGAGAGATCAGCCTGCCCCTGACTCCAGGCAGCTGAAATTAAAGGCGTGAGCCATCACTGCCCAGCTAAGAGACATCTTCTTTAATGTTATAGCCACTGGTAAGGTATTTATGCTTGTCGCCCCTGTAACTAACCTCAACTAAACTCACTAGTCACGCTCACAATAAACAGATTTGAGAGTAGGCGGGAACAGGTGGGAAGCAGACCACTGGGGGAGGGGGAGGGTGCAAGAGAAGACAATGGGAGTGAATATCATTTTTTAAAAAAGAAAAGCAGTAAATTCATGTATGAACATGTCATAATGGGTTATGCGTTAATTTTTTGGCGATAATAAATATATGCCAATAAAAAATTATTTAGTGCTGGGCAGTGGTGGAGCACACCCTTTATCCCAGCACTTGGGAGGTAGAGGCAGGCAGATTTCTGAGTTCGAGGCCAGCCTGGTCTACAGAGTGAGTTCCAGGACAGCCAGGGCTACACAGAGAAAACCTGTCTCGAAAATCCAAAATATAAAAATTCTTTAGAAAAAAAGATTCTCAGAAAGGACAGGTGGGCCTTGGTCCCCAAGAGTTCCCCTCCAGGAAAAATTCCCTGACTTCACCACACTCTTCCCCTCCTGAGCACTCTTGCAAGGAACCACAGCCCCGAGACCCCAGAAGTAGTTATTTGGGGTTCCCATCCCTCAGCCCTAGGCCAAGGCCTTTCTACAGAGTCCCTCCTTCCTCTCTGAGCTGTGAAACTCTTCATTGTTTCCTTTTTGCAGAAAAGGAAACTGGCTTGAACAGGTTAGGGGAGCTCTGCCCTAGCCCTGCTGGTCCAGAGCAAGGCTCAGCTCGTGAGCCAAGGCACTCACACCCACGGATGGGTGGCCATTCCATCAGCAGCCCCATAGACACAGAGCATTGCCAAGGTCAAGTTCCAGCCAGAACCATCTGACTTGGACAGAGAACAGACAGGGCTTCCTTGAGGTAGAGGCCCAGCTCCAACCTGACCAGCCGCTTCATCTTCCCACCAACTCCTGAGAAGAGCCACCCTCAGAAGGTGCAGCCAGGGCCACCTGGTTGAGGTTTGACGCCCAAGCTATCAGGGTGATAATTAGTGAGTGTCTCGATGTGTAAGGCCAGAAGATAAGGTGAGCAAGGCCGGTTTCCCACTCCTCCTGTTTTCAAGGAAACTCCCACGAGGCCTTCTCCAAACACCCCGGGGGTGTGGTGAGTGACAGGGTTAGAGCGACTGCAGTCAGGCCTTTTAAAAAAATATATATATATATATTTTTTTTAAAGCCAAATAGTCTCTACAGGTGGGTAGGGGCCTCCAAAGGCCAAAGCCGGTCATGTGATAAGTCAGGTGGGATGCGTCTCTCTGTGGTGAGAGGTGGCAGGAGGGGCTACAGGATTTCAGGAGTCACCACATTCGCCTGACGGGACAAGGCCACACTAGCTCAGGAACTTTAGGCTGACAACACACCCACAACAAGAAGAGGGTGCGGATGAGGTGTGGGCACGGGGGCGGGGGAATGGTCTCTGGGAGATCATTCCAGAGCCCTAGTGACTCTACCCTACACCTAAGCCTCGGCCTATGTAATGGCTCCCTGGGATTGAAAACCTTGGGGAACACAGATCTTACTCTGTGTGTGTGTGTGTGTGTGTGTGTGTGTGTGTGTGTGTGTGTGTGGTGTGGTGTGTGTGTGTGTTTGTGCACGCGCGCACGTGCGTGTGCACATGCGTGTGTGTGCACATGTAGGTCTTAAGTGAACCAGTTAGTGTGGCTGTATGCATGTGTGTGCGCAGGTACATTTGCACGTGTGTGGAGGCCCAAGGTTGACATGAGAGGTCTTCCTCTATCGCTCCTTAACTTTATTTGAGTCAGGGTCACTCACCGAACCTGAAGCCCATCACTTTGGCTTGGCTGGCTAGCCAATAGGCCCTGCCCTTTCAGCACTGGGGTTACAAAACCTCTACAGGCAGCTTTTTCTATAGGCACTGGGACCCACACTCAGGTCCTTGTATTTGTACAGTAGGCACTTTATATACTGACCCACCTCCTCAGAACCTCTCGTTCTTTAAAGGCTTGATTTTCCCCACAGTCCCTCAGAGCCCGTCTGGGTCCCTGAACCCTAAATGCAACCCTTGGTTTGGTATCACTTCCTTCAGGATGAGGGAAAAGACAGCTCTAGAGGCACCAGCTCCGCAAGACAGCCCAAGCGGGATTGAGTGCCCCACACGAAAGCCTCGCTCCGACAGCCACCTCTGTGCACCCCCTCTTCCTCTCACAGACTTTCTCTTTCCTGATTCTGGCTCCCTGTTACTGTAACCGCTCAAGATGACCCATGGGTGACCATAAGGGCCCTGCACCACACTGCAAACACAAGGGACCATCAAACTCCTCCTGGCCCACTTATCCTGTTCTCTGCTGCTATCGCCCAAGTGGAACCTTCTGCTTCATCTTTAGCTTCGCAGGAAGGTGGTCGTGTGACAGTGAGGCACTGGGCCAGCTTTGTATCAGACTCCCAGAAGTTTGATTGAGGTGGCAATTGGGCCTGGGAACGTACCTCAGTTGAGAGTGTGTTTGCACAGCATGCTCAAGGCCCTGGCCTTGATCCCCAGGTCTGTAGAACCTGCGCGTGGTGGTGCGTGCCTGTCATCCCAGGACTCAGGAGGTAGAGACGGGCAGATCTGAAGTTCGAAACCATCCTCAAGTAGAGAGCAAGGTCTCGGCCAGCTTGGGCTGTGAGACCCTGACTCTGACATAACAAATAGATCAATGTAAACTGTGTCCAAAAAGAAACAGAGAAGATACACTGCTATGGAACTGGGGATTGTTCCCAGAAGGTAGAAGCTATGTGAGGTAGTGACTGGGAGAGGGTCTCTAGTTATGTCCACCGCCTAGCTCCACAGCATGATAGCAGGAATTCCTGGCCAAGCACTCCTGGTTAGCGAAGGGTTCTCAAGCACCGGCTTCTCTGCCTCTCATGATATCACAACCAGCCCACTCCTCAGAGGAGAAGACTGAGGCTGTAGCATGACTCCCCTACCCCACCCCACCCCCACCCCCCACCCTCACTCCAAGCTCAAGCTAAGGACTGCCACCCAGTGGGTTCCTACAGGACAGCTACCCTCAGAAATGGCTCTGCTAGGGGGCAGAGCAGGGCCCCCCGGGGCCAGCCTCACTCTTGCAAATGAGTCCTCCTCGCTGTGGTTAGCAGGCCAACCCTTCATTTCCCCACCAGGCTCAGCGTTTTGCAAACCAACCCTTAGGGCGGGCAGGGTCATCTCCTGGCAGTTTCCCCCGCTGTAGCCAGTGGGGAGATGAGCAGTTGCTTCCCTCTTAGAGAGGCAGCACCGGGGCAAGAAGCAGAGCCTGGGTGTCTTGTAGACGGGGCAGCCTGAGCTCCCCATTAATGGAAACATCAATTTAATTTGCTCCGTGGCCAGATCTACAACCGGCCTCCCCTCCCCGCAGCTGTGTCCAGGGCCCCAGCTTGGGGTCCCTAGCAAGCCTGCTGTGTCACCAGCACCACTTGTCACCCCTCTGACCTCCACTTCCTGCTGGTAAGGTGAAAAAAAAAAAAAAAAAAACATACACTAGGGGACCTGAGGGTTTAAAGAAATAAGTTCACATTAAAGAGCTCAACCAGTGCCTGACAAATGCCCACACTCAAGCTGCTGTCAATCAAAAGTTCTCATGGTCAATGACAGTGTCAGACCCAGGTGCCTGCCAGGCATTGTTCTGGAAGACAGGCAATCAAGCAGGGAACAAGACAGATTCAATCCCTGCCCCTCGGTAAATTAGTAAATACAACATTTGGCAGTGATAAGTACCATAAGACTTAACCAAAGCAGAGTGAGGCATGATGGGACAGGACGGGAGGGGTGCTCTCTGAGTGATCAGGGAGGTCTCCCTCAGGAAGGGACATCAAAGAAAGGTGACCCTAGGAGGGGCCCGATCTCAGCTCCAGGTCTCAGCTCGGTGGGTAAGGCCCTGGCCATGCAAGCATGGGGGCCTGCACTCTGATCATCAGAACCCATGTCAAAGCCTGAGATAGGATCAGACATCAGCAACATCAGCAACACCGGCCCCAGGGGACGAAGGGAAAATGGAGGACTCCTGGGGCTTAACGGCCAGCCGGTCCAGTCAGAGCAGGAAACTCCAGGTTCCATGAGATTGTCTCAGAGAACAAGGTCAGGAAGCAGGGGAGAGAGAGAGAGACAGGTACTGTCAATCAACCTCTGAGATCTACAAGCACATGCATGAGCGAGCATGCCACACATGTGCATTACACTGCAGCGCGCGCGCGCACACACACACACACACAAATAGGGGCTTGACAGGTGACTCAGCAGTTAAGAACAGTTACTGGGGGGGGGGGGGACTCATAGTCGCCTGAAATTCCACCTCCAGGTGATCTCAGGCCTTCCTCTGGCCTCTCAGGGAGCCTGCACAACCAGGGTACACATAAATTCATGTAGGCACATGCATACACATATACATGTATAACACAAATCTAAAATAAATAAAGAGAAGTATTCCAGTCAGAGCAACTGTAGGGTCAAAGGTCTTGAGGTGGAGAAGCATGAGGTGTGGTCTAGGGAAAGCAATGACATACCTGCTGGGACATGCTGCAGCTGCTTCCTGGAGCCTTCATGACACCACCTGCCTGTATGTGTCCTCCACACAGCCTGGACATGTGCTCACACCAGCTCCACACAGCCTGGACACGTGCTCACACCTGCTCCACACAGCCTGGACACTTGCTCAAACCGGCTCCACTCAGCCTGGACACGTGCTCACACCGGCTCCACAGAGCCCATACATCTGCTCACACCAGCTCCACACAGCCTGGACACAGGCTCACACCAGCTCCACACAACCCACACATCTGCTCACACCAGCTCCACACAGCCTGGACACGTGATCATACCGGTTCCACACAGCCTAGACTCGTGCTCACATCAGCTCCACACAGCCTTAACAGGTGCTCACCCCAGCTCCACCACACACACACACACACACACACACACACACATACACTGGTTGCTTCTCTTACCCACAATCTACTCTTCCCCCTTTCAGGCCTTTTCACTGTGGTCCGTCACCCCCGACAGTATCCTCTGGAGCCTTCTGTGACCCTCAGTAAGTGCCAAGTTGCCAATTGCATATTTGATATTTCCTCCCTAACCCTCAACCTTTCATCTGTATCCTTTAGTTTGTAACCAGGACGTTCAGGAATATGCCAGATGCCAAGTAAGGACTCGGTGGGAAAGCAGGCCAAGCCCCGGACTAAACCCTGTGACCAAGGCAACTTATAAAAGAAGATGTTCAACTTGGGTTCCAGTTTCAGACAGTTAGAGTCTATGCTAGTGGGACGGAGGGACAGCTGAGAGCTCACATCTGATCCACAGCCACACAAAGCAGAGGGAGAAGACTGTCAATTGCAGACATCTTTTGAAACCTAAAAGCCTCCCCTAGCCACGGCCAGTGACATGACCCCTCCAATAAGGCCACACCTCCTAATCCTTCCCAAACAGTTCTACCAATGGGAAACCAAATATTCAAATATATGAGCATATGGGGGCCATTTTCATTCAAACCACCACACCCGCCTTGATTGGGCACGTGTTGGTGGGACTAGACATACACAACCTCACCTCCAGGACCCTGTGCTGGCTGAGGCCTACAACCTTGGTAAATGACATGCTTGCCCACAGCACCTCCGGGAATGCAAAGGGCTCAACACAAACCGGGATCTGGCCCCACTACCAAGTGCATCCGAGAGAAGCAGACCTAAGTTCTGAGCACCTAGATACTGCAAGCACCCAGCAGGAGCCCAGAGCAGAAGAACATAGAGAGAGAGAGGCATAAAAGCCAGAGGAGGACTGCAATGTAGCTGAGATCAATGTGTTCGTCTCTGTTCTAATTTCTGTTCGTTTGTTTGCTTGCTTGCTTTTTAAGACAAGTTCTGACTATGTAGCCCAGGCTGAACCCAAACTCAGAGTGGTCCTCCTGCCTCAGCCTCTCAAGGGCTAGGAGCACAAGTATGAGCTGCCACACCACACTGAGATCTTTTTGATTGAGTGTTTCTTTACTGCTGTATCAGCTGTGTACCGGACCCTGTGTTTGATCCTGGCACATAAAACAAACAAACAAACAAACAAAAACAAAGAAACAAACAAAACAAAAGAAACAGGGAGGCAGATCTTAAATATATATGTGATAACAAATGAACAAGCTAGGTGAATGCATGCTACTGTTTATAGAGTTACTATGTGTTGGTATTTACACTTAAATTTTTTTAATAAACAGTTATTAATTAAAGAGACAGACAATGGCGACATGTGCCTTTAATCCCAACAGTCAGAGGCAGAGGCAGGCAGATGTATAGAGTGAGTTCCTTGACAGCCAGAGCTGCAAGGGAAACCCTGTCTCAAAAAATAAAATAAAATAAGATGAAAATAAAATACTTGTCACCCCTGTAATGGAATGGAAGCAGCAGAAGCAGAGGACAGGAGGTAAGGGCAATAAGCAGACCCAGGCACCCCTTCTCATGACTGAAGCCAGACCTACACACCCCTTTTCGTGATTAAAGCCCAGGCTTCCTTGCTATGCCTCGGTTCATACGTGTTTGCAGGATACTGTTTGCAGTAGAGATGCACCCCATGATCCCTGCCAAAGTCAGCAGGCCTGGTGAGGGAAAATACAGCCAGGATAATTGTGGTACCCAGGAACTCAAGTCTAGTCTAGGAAAGGACCTCAACTAAATATACCAAGCGCTCGCCCTCCCTCCCCCACCTCTCTCTCTCTCTCTCTCTCTCTCTCTCTCACACACACACACACACACACACANCACACACACACACACACACACACACATACACACACACACCCCTACATGCACACATGCCCTCCGGCACATCCACACATATACACCACCAACAAAAATAATAATTTTAAATATAAAATAAATAAAACCACCCAAAACAACCATAATAATAACAATAACTTTAAATATAAATAACCCGACACCAAAAAAAAAAAAAAAGAAGAAGAAGAAACCCTTACATTTAAGTATTGTGTATAAGCATACTTTAAGGGAGATTTTTTTTTTCCAACCCTGCTCTAAACAGTAAATACTTTCTACCTGTAGGGTTTGGAGAAAGAAAGACCATCCCTCCCACTGAGGCTGAGTGCAGGAGGAAGCAGGTGGGTATCTTACAGTAACAGGGCAAAGCCTGAGACCCTTGGTCCCACTGTTGGCAGAGGCTGAATAAGCAAAAGTCACGGTGATGGAAGACCCAAAAGACTGCCAAGTCCTCCCCACCACAACGGGACATCACGTAGCCACCAACAAGGACACATCGGCAGTACTGGTAAACGTGTCCCCACGCGTGTATAAGCCAAGGCAGAACCCCGTGTGCTCTGATAATCAGAGAGGGAGGAGCAGCTGGAGATGACACTCCGGCAGTGGCGCACTTACACAGTGCCCACAGGCCCGGGGTTCCATCCCCAGTCATCATAAAACAGCCTGTCAGCCCAGCACTGGCAGAGACAGAAGGATCAGAAGTTCACTGTGATGATCCTTGGCTGTGCAGCAAGTTCAGAGTCACTGTAGGGTATGTGAGGGGACCCTATCTCAAGAAGGGGAGGGGGGAGAGGAGAAGATGGGAACCAGCTAGGGAGAGAACCGGTAGTCAAGAGCGACAGACAGCTATGGAGCCTTCTGGAAGTTGGCAGGTCCTAGCCTAGATTGTACTGATGGTCCTGTCATGGCTTGGCCTATAATTAATCATTGAATACTTAAATAGGTTGAGTCAAATATTTTTGAAGGCATGGGATGACAAGGAAGATCAACACAGCTTTTCCCTTCCGCGGACATATACTCCCATCTCCCCAGTCACATTTCCAGCCACTGTCCCTTCTGTCCACTCTACCCTTACTTTTTTTTTCCTGGTTTGGTTTGGTATTAGCAGAGCCACTCTCTGGTCACGGGACCTTGACACTTGCTAGAATGCACAAGCTATTATCTTCTGTTCCCTTTATGCCTGCCAAAGGACGTCTCTTGCCCAAGCAAAACAAATCCGCAAGAGCCCCAACGGTGGGGTAGGTAGGTGTTCGGGATGCCTACATGGCACGCAATGTCACCCTACAAGCAGGACTCTAGCGATGAGCCCCAGAGCTCTGTCGTCTCTCGGTTCTTTCTGTACCCCGTTAGCTTTCTGAACTTCAGCAGTTCGTAGCAAGAGCAGAACACAGACTGCGAGGAAGGAGTTTCTCACGTCACTGAGCAGAAAGCTTAGCAGGCGCTCTGAAGCTACTGTCATGTTCAAATGTCACAGCTGCACTCTGCGAGGCTGGTGTTCAAAGCTTCCGTGAAAGGAAAGTGAGTCTTTTAACTGCAGATGTCTTCCTAGGACGACACCACCACCGCCTCTGCCACCACCAAACAAGACCACACAGATCAACACTGCGGCTGCTACAAGAAGAGGAAGAAGAGGCAGCTCGCACGGCTCCTTAGAGCCTTGAAAGTGCTCAGCTGCCTGGAAGAGCCTTGAGTTTGTGAGCCACAGTGGCTGCTGATGCATCCAGTAAATCCGGATGGTGGGGGGTCCGTTTATGTGTTTAACTGAGTCAACACATTAAGGGTGAGATTTCACATTAACAGCCTGCAATCCCCCACCACAGGCCCTCAGAGCCTGAACCTGCTGTGGGAGGCTCTATCTAGCAGGCATGCCATGGCTCAGCTGGTCCCTCCTTGAAGCTTGGGTTTGAAGTCATTTGTCCTCCCCTAGCCACCGAAATCTACTTCTTTCCTCGGGGCTCATCAATGCAAAGGCTTGTTTTGAGGGTCTGAAAACAATTCTGTGCCTATAGAAAGATGCCAAGATCCTAAAGCACAGATCATGACTGAACTGGCCTTGAATTCACCAGGGCACTTCCAACTTAGGATGGTCTCTTACTTCAACACCAACTCAACAGGGAAACAAGACAAAGAGACTCAAATAAGAGGTGGACAGTGGTCTCTGGAAAACCCCAGTGGCCCTGCATTGTCTCTGGCTGCCTTAAGAGTCGTCCTAGAAAACCACAACCAAGGTCCTGCTCCCTGGGTGACTTTAGGAAGCACCTCCTGCCTTTCGAGACTCAATTCCATCTGTAAAATGAGTAGACTCATCAAGAAGTATCGGGATTTTTCAAGGACCAAGGATCTGGTTAACAAGTAATTCCACCTATCATGACATTTGGTAATGGACAGGACACAACGTGTCCCCCCCACCCCACCCCTGCCCCATGACACCTCAGGGGACAGACGGATAATCTATAACTGCTCCTTATGTGGTAGTTCATACGTTAAAACCCCCCTAAAAGGTCGGCACTGTTATGATTCCCATCACACCCCAAGAGGAAACTGAGGCACAAAAGGCCTCGAACACAGGTAAGCAGAGCGGGGAACAGACTTGCTCGCTTTTTCATTGTAGAGCTGGGGGTGGCGCTACATGAGCTCAGGAAGCAAGGGTTGGTTCTACCACCGAGCTCTGCCGCAGCCCCAGAACATAGCTTGAAAGATGAGCAAGCCTTCTCCAAGGCAGCCCTGCATCTATAGCTCAGTTGGTAGAGTGCTCGCCTAGCACGCAGAGATGGCCTTGGGTTTAATCCCCAGCAGGATCAGAGGTTCAAGGTCATCCTTGGCTACATGGTGAGTTTAAGACCAGGCTAGGCTACGGATCCTGCCTCAAAAGCAGCAAGAACAAAGTTATAAAGCCTTACCTCAGATCACCTGAGAGAGGGGTTCAAACACTGTAATCTGTCTGATGCCTTTTGAAGCAAGGACAGTGTCTCTCCTCCTTTGGCCCATGGCTACTTTTGCCATGTTCAGAGCCAACATCTTTGAATTTCTTTTCTTCATTCAGGACCATCTCGCCCCAGCTCAGGATCTCCCCCTTAATCCCAAATGCATGAGCCTTGGAAGTCAGTGTTCACCAATGAAGGTGGTGTCATGAGAAGGGACAAGGAAGAAAAATAAAAAAAAAAAAAGAGAGAGAGAGAGAGAGAAGGGACAAGGAGTGTAAAGGACACCAGGTGGCAATAAATGGGATGCCCCCGACGTGGGCTGTCCCCTCAGCTGTGGCATTACTCTTTAATTCTAGTACCTACTGTGTGTAGGAGTCCAGTGCCTGCCGTGCACCACAACTCACAGTGTGGCGTGTAAGAAACATGCAAGAGGGTCATGACCCAGCCAAACACAATCACAGCAAAGTCTTGTGAATCAGGCCTGGAGTGTCCCACCAAGCCTAGGATTGCCTCTTCTGCAGAAGTTGAGGGGCTTTCAAAGGCTCACACCCCCAAGGAGGCAGAAATAACAGCTTTTCTAGTTTGCTTCCGAGAGAGAGAGAGAGAGAGAGAGAGAGAGAGAGAGAGAGAGAGAGAGAGAGATTGATTGTGTGTTAAATATGTTTAAGTATATGTAGTATATGCCTGTGTGTGCACATGCACCTGCTTACACATAAGTGTGAAGCAGCCAAAGGCTCACTTCACTGTCTTTATCTGCCCCCACCTTAGTTTCTGAGATAATCTCTCTTACTGAACCTGGAACTCACTCATTCAGATAGCCTGGCTCGGCAGCACACCCCTGGAATCCTTCTGTCTCTAACCCCTCAGTACTGGGTTTACAGACCTGTGACACTATGGCTGGCTTTTTTATGTGGGTGTTGGGATCTGAGCTCAGGATCTCATGCTTATATAAAAAACACCCCACTGAGATCCCTCAGACCTTCCCTCCCGTTCTTTTGCATATATGTATAGTGTGTGTGTGCATGCGTGTGTGTATGTGTGTGTGTGTATGTGTTCAAGGTCGCCAGATGTCAGGCATCTTCCTCCATCACTCCACACCTTATTCACTATGGCAGGATCTTTCAGTTGAACACAGAGCTTGCAAGGACATCTAGCCATTAGTCTAGCCATTAGCTCGCTCTGAGGACCCCTCCCCACCTCTGAGCCCAGGAATTACAGGCAGACCGCCACACTCATCTGCTGCTCAGCACGTATGTAAGTGCTAGGGATTCACATCTCAGTCCTGACACTTCCATGGCAAGCACCTTGCCTACTGAGCCATCTCCTCCCCAGCCCCAATCCTTCTTTTTAAAACTAGGTCTTATTCTATAGCCCAGGCTAACCTGGGGCCCAGACTGGCCTCAAAGTCCCTGGGTGTTGGGATTACATTTGCCATCACACTCAGCAAGAACTTTACAACTTGAAGCTCACACCACAGAGGGGGGGAAAAAATGAGACCTTACCCCAAGAGCACCCTCTCCACATCCCTACCCTCAGCTCACCCTGACCCTGACCCTGACCCTGACCCTGACCCTGACCCTGGGTAAGGCAACTGGTGGCAGACAGAACAATGTAGAGCCTGGCCAATATAGAGCCTGCCACCAGCTCAAAGAAACAGTTCTGCAGCAGGTGCTAGCTTAACCACAGGACTCTGTGCTACGTGGTCATACAAGCCTGCCTACAAGATTGCCTTCAGAACACCAGACACTTGGCCTCAGAGACTAGACTGTTCAAGTCTGGGGAGGCAGAAGGTAGAAATACCAAGATTTGACCAGCGATCGAGTTACCTAACAAGCATCGAACAAGCTCGGGACCCTGTCTCTGCCTCTCTACATGACCACAAAGTCCCACATACCCCATGGCTTAAAGCAACAGGACTTTATCATTATCCAGTTCCCAAGGAAGAGTCAGTCTTGTTGGGCTGAAATCAGGGGTACTCGGAGCCTGGCTCAGGAGACTCATAGTTTGGTCCTGCTTTTCTTTGTATGTGTAAGACAAACACTGTGCTGAGCCTAGCACAATCCTAGCCCTGTCCAGATTCCTTAAGACACAGTCCTGTTCTATACCCATGCCACCCTCTGCTCCTGTCCCCATGCCATGTCCATGGCTCACATGATCTGCTTGTCACCAGGCCTTTTGAACACGCTGGGTCTACCTGCATCGCTCAGGAGCCTCTCCCTGCTCAGCGGACCTCACGTGACTGCATGCATAGCCTGCCAGGCCAAGGAACATCCCAGGCTCACAGGTTTTTGGAGTCTGGGGGAGGAGGTAATGGAAGTCACTATTCATGCCTGCAACCTTCCCTCCCAGAGAAGGGAAGAGAGGGGAGGGGTATTTGTCCCTTCCCCCTCCCCCCCCCCCAGCCACAATGATGAAGCTACCAGGAACGAAGTACAAGTCCAGGGCCAAGATGAGAGGAGAAAAGAAAACGGAAGAGAGACAGGGATACTCGCTCCACGCAGCCTACCCACCATGTATCAAGGACAGCGTAAGTTGCACTTCATACATGCTGGAACGTCTGCTCTCGTCACCTTCATCATTGTGGCTCAGAGAAGTTATGGAGTCTGACCAAGTCACATGGCTTGCAAATGGTTGGTTGGGGATTTGAACCTGAGCCTCTTTGGCTCTCATTTTGTGTTGCTCTGAACCAAACACTGGGATCTTTTCAAGTTCCTCAGGGATTCCTTTGGTCAAAAAAAAAAAAAAAAAAAAAAAAAAAAAACTTTTCTTCTGGGTAGGAGATTATGCAAAACATCTGTGGCTGCCCCCACTGGCTTGGCGACTTAGAAGATGATCTATTTTGGGGTTTTGTGCACCAGTGACCCAAAGCTCCCCCACCCTCTGCTGTGCCTTTCTCTACACAGCCACTTCCTGAGGCTCAAATGAAAGGCTGGAGGGCCAGCCCAGCACAGGCAGGGTGCAGAACAGCTAGCAAAGCCTCACCAAGCCCGTGAGGAAATCAGGACCCATCTTACAACAAACTCCAGCCATCCCAGAACAGGCAGTGGCTGCCCAGGAACCCGTGACCCAGAGGATGCCACAGAGCCACCCCTGAAGGCTGCATTCCTCCAGGTTGACAGCTCCAACATGATGTTCATGCACACATCCTTCTGTGCGAAGGGAGGGAGTTTGAGAGCAAGAGATGCTGAATTGAACCATCTCTCGGGCAAGAGATTTCTGGGTATCTACAAGAGTCGATAAGGAGGCCTCTAGAGGAGAATTTCTGCCCCTCAGGGCATAGCAGGGCGCCTACTTTTAAAGGTCTCCCCCCTGAGTGAAAGGGAGGATTTACATCACAGGATGCGGGCTTAGTTAATATGTGCCACGTGATCAAAGTAGAGGAATGGGGCTATGTGGCAGGGTGGAGGCGCAGGGCTCTCTGATAATGTGTGGGCCACACAATATGACGATAGTCAGGCTGCCTCGATCCCCTGGCAGTAAGCTGCTGAGTGCATCACTGCCCTGCTCGCAGCCCTTAACTGGTTACCTGAAGGGTCTGGCTTCTCTAAGGCCTCCACTATGGATTGGGGTGGTTTGCTGCACAGCCATAGATTAAAAACCATTATGCTACTGTCCCCAGCTGCCACACAGTTAGCCCACCAGGCATGGGCTGTGCACAATCTGGTCCCTCAGACCTTAACTCACTCCATCCCCACAGCAATCTGATAAAGCGGGTTCATATTGCGCCCTGTTTTATAGGTGGGAACGGTGGTGTGCCCAAGCTCCTTCATGAGTGTGTCTTCAGACCCTGGGGTGCTCCCCAGCAAGGGAGAAGGCCGCCTCACTCCCATTAGCTGGTCTATAGCTGAGAGCGATTCTCAACACCAACTTTGGGCCTCTGCACAAACTTACACACACATGTACACATGCCTACACGCAAAAAAAAAAAAAAAACCATGCCTACACGCAAAAAAAAAAAACTATGCCTGCACGCATGTGGACTCACACGTACTCACATAGAACACATACATATGAAAATGGGAAAGAAGAAAAAAAAAGAGTTAAGTGTTCCAAAGCAAAAAGCCACTTAGACACTAATTCCCATAATGCTCCTCTTCTTCTCAGTGCTCCCCTGAGCCAGAGAGATGGTTTGGGCAACCCAGAGTTTCCTTGGAAACTCAAGGAAAGGGGCCATCCTCACACAACCCATTCTAAACATTTCCTCTACCCACAGCGCCGGCCAAGCCTCCCACATCTAAGGAAGGGTGTTCCCAGCTAGTTGGCTCTGGCCTGGCTCTCCTCCAGCCCACAAAAGCTTCTGGAAACATAGCCCTTGCTGAACACATAGAGCGCCACTTCAGTCGGCAGATAGGTGTCCTGGAGGCCAGGGGATCAGGGGCAGTGAGGGATTCAGCTTCCACCTGCTCATGTGCCTGGAATGTGCTCGTCATGTGAAGCTTTAGAACAGCAAAAGCAACAAATCGCCCTCCCAAGAGCTAGCTGCCTGGAGGAGGGAAACATCTGCCCATACAGATGTGTAATTATAGGATGCCCAAATCCCAAAGAGAAGGAAAAGGACAAACAGCGGGAGAGGCAGGAGACTGAAGTACAGAGCAACTGAACCTTGGGCCCTCTCGGGCAGAAGGGGCCTCCCTGATGAGAAGGCCTGAGGCTCAGAGGACTGTGGTAATAGCCGAGAGCCTAGACACCCCTCCGTCCCCACAACAGCCCTGAGAAGCAGGTGTTGCAACCCTCAAAGAGCAGGCCAGGCATGCCAGCCACAGAGAGGAAGTGCTGGAACCTAGGTCCCATGAGAGGAAAGAGCAGAAAGGAGATGATGGCCAGGTCCCTCTTTCTCCCTCCCTCCCAACATGGGACTTCAATTTCCTCTCAGCTTCTAGGCCTCGTGCAAGCCCCCATTTCTGCCAAGAACACAGGGTCACAAAAACCAACGGTCCAACAAGGCTTACCTGCCCTGGTCCGACCCAGGGTGTATTCTCAATAAACATGTGAAACACATATGGTTCGGTTGGTAGAGGGCTGGCCTAGCATGCACAAGACCCTGGATTTGATCCTCAGCACCGCATAAACTGAGCATGGTAGTGCATGCCTGTAACCCCAGCGCTAGGGAAGAGGAGGCAGGCGAAGCAGTTCCTTAGCTGTGTTAACTCTTTCAAAGCCTGCCTGGGATAACTCTGATCCTGTCTCAAAACCAGCAGGCTGGGGAGATGGCTCAAAGGGTGTGAAGACTTGAGTTCAGATCCCCAGAGGAGACATAAGAAGCCTGGCTTGGCCGGGCGGTGGTGGCACACGCCTTTAATCCCAGCACTCGGGAGTCAGAGGCAGGCGGATTTCTGAGCTCAAGGCCAGCCTGGTCTACAAAGTGAGTTCCAGGACAGCCAGGGCTACACAGAGAAACCCTGTCTTGAAAAACCAAAAGAATAAAAAATAAATAAATAAAATAAAATAATTAGAGGTCTCCCTTTCCTGGTCCACCGAGGGGCTGTTCTGAGCCTGTCATTTGATGGGTTTTGCTATGCTGCCCAAGAAAATTGATACCATCTCCAGTTTGTTCTTAGACCCAAGATCATAATCTCTCTCCTCCAGGGTGACCAACATGAACAGTCGCCTTGCCCTGGATCCCAGAGAAGCAAAACTGTCCTCTAAAGATGGTCCTGACAATGGAAATACTCAGACGGAGTACTGAGCCCAATGGCGCATACTCCAGGTCTCTGGTTTTCCTACTGGCACATGAGATAGGTACCGCTGTGCCATCATTTTGCTGACACTTTTCCTGAGAAAGATACAAAACGTTCCCAGGGTCCCCCTAAAGCATCAGCAATCACCTTCACTTTGACTATGATGAACTCACAGTGTCTGCTTGCTTGTCACCAACTAAGGAAGGGTAAGATGCGCTCTACCTACCACGGGTTCATCAGGCAACTCAACAGTTCCTAGCTCCCTGGTGGTGAAGTGAGGGTTAGTCAGTGGATAAGTGTATGATGCAAAGAAGCAAAGAAATTATTGTGGATGCCAAGAAGTGCATGCTGAAAGGAGCCTGATAGGGCTGTCTCCTGAGAGGCCCTGCCAGAGCCTTACAAATACAGAGGCGGATGTTCACAGAGGAGCTAGAGAAAGGACTGAAGGAGTTGGAGGGGTTTGCAACCCCATAGGAACAACAACAATATCAATCAACAAGCCCCCCCCAAGAGCTCCCAGGGACTAAACCACCAACCAAGGAGTACACATGGAGGGACCCATGGCTCCAGCTGCATATGTAACAGAGGATGGCCTTGTCATGCATCAATGGGAGGAGAGGTCCTTGGTCCTATGAAGGCTCTATAGATGCCCCAGTGTAGGGGAATCGAGGGCAGGGAGGTGAGAGTGGGTGGGTAGGTGGAGGAACACCCTCATAGAATCAGGGGGAGGGAGGATGTGACAGGGGGTTTCTGGGAGGGAGGGAAACTGGGAAAGGGGATACCATTTGAAATGTAAATAAAGAAAATATCCAATTAAAAGCAGCAGCAGCAGCAAAGAAAGGACAACAGAGGAGGGCACTGTGCTGAGGGGCCAGTTAAACACTACAACTGGGGCTGGAGTGATGGCTCAGTGGGCAAAAGATACTTGCAGCCCCGCCTGACAGTCTGAGTTTGATCTCCAGAACCCACTGATGGGAGCAAAGAATTGATCCCTTCAGGTTATCCTCTGACCGCCAAACACACACTAAGGCATGCATCAACATACATTCATGCACACACACGCACACATATACATATGTGCACATACCCACGCACACATACCTGTACACACACACACATACACACCCACACACGCACATGCACACACACATACACATACCTGTACACGAACTCACACATAACTGTACACACACACACATACCTGTACACACACACATATACACACACATGCACACATACCACACACATACATACACACACCACACACATGCACACACACACACCTGTACACATACCTGTACACGCACTCACACACACCTGTACATACACACACATAGGTGTGATTGTGCATGCCTGTAATCCCAGCACTAAGAAGAATGGCGAGTTGTAGGTCATCATGGGTTACAAAATTAGACCCCGACTCAAAAACAAAAGCCAAAACCGAACAAACAAAAATCAACGGATTTTGAAGAGTTAGACACCCAAAACAGTAATGTAAAATGTTAATGGGAAAGGAGGGGTGGCTCAGTGGTTAAGACTCTTGCGATTCTTACATAGGATCAGGGTTTGGTTCTCAGAACGTAAATTGTAGATCACAACCATAACTCCAGTTCCAGGGGATCTTCTGACCTCCATGGGCACCAGGCATGCATGTGGTACACAGACATACATGTACACAAAACAGTCATATGTATAAAATAAATAAATTTTAAAAAAAAAAAGAGTAAATGTCTCAGGACTAGAGAGTTGGTTCAATGGTTAGTAGCACCTGTTGCTCTCTCAGAGTCCCTGGTTCGATTCCCAGCACCTACATAATGGCTCATAACCATCTGTAACTACAGTCTCGGAGTATCTGATGCCCTCTTCTGACCTCAGCAGGCACCAGGCATGCACATGGTGCACATACAGACACACAAGAAAAACATTCGTCCATATAAAATAATACGTTTTAATTTAATGCTTCGTTAATTATAGTACATATGTTAAAATAACACCTTAGTTACACTAAATTAAATATAACATATTTAGTTTCATCTACAACTTCTAATCTTTTTTTTTTTAATGTGTTAACTAGCAGTTTTTAAACTGCACACACATGACCTACACTGGGGTCATCTAAGCATCGCTGGCCCAGAAGCAGCTGCATGCGGCTTTAACAGGATGGAAGACAGGGAGGTGGATGGGGGCAGGAAGGGAGTTCAGATCTTTGGCCCACTTTTAATTGGGTTGTCTGTCCTCTGTTGGGTTTTTAAACTCCTTGTTTTGGATACAGGTCCTTTGTCGGCTGTGTTTCGTCAACATTCTTTCCCAGCCGGGAGTTTGTCTTTTTCTATCTCTTAATCTAAAGGTTTGGGACACAAGGTGACTAGGGACAACTGTCTGATGTAGTTCCCCAGAGAGCCTGGTGACTTTGTTGAGTCCCTCGAGATCACTTTATGAATCAGTAAAATGGGCAAGAGAGTCACAGACTGGGGGTGAGACCTGCATATTACTCAGGAATATCCATACAAATCACATGGTTACAGGTACAGACCTGTATGTGTATGTGTCAGAGGGAAGCTGACCTGTGACAGCTGCTCCATCAACTCCTTCAAGAGCACCCACATCCCAGTCCTTGAAACACCCTTTCTGCCCTTTCTTGGAGACACTGATCAAATGGCAGGCAGAGGAACTTGGGGGTGTGGGACATTTAGGAAGTAGGTAGACATCTTTGGTCCTACATATATGAAGTATATAGGGTCACTAAACATAGATACCATGGGCTGAAGCACCAGACCTGGCAGGAGGAGACTCTATAACACACACACACACACACACACACACACATACACCGCCCCCCCACCCCTGCGCACCCTGTGACATCTAGAGTTGAACGAACAAAGGCAGGTTGGCCCTTGCAAACACTGCATCACTGCATTGTTGGGGCTAAGGGTGTTCAATGGTAGAACAGCTAGCTACCTACCAAAAGGCGCACACACACACACACACACACACACACACACACACACACACACGTGGGGGGGAGCCGTTTCTTTTGTCCCCTAAAAGATCAGATATAAGGCAAGGGCTTCTTATAGCTCAGAAGCAGAGCCCTTGCCCAGCATATATAAGGGTCTGAGCTTGCTTCCCAGCACCAAACAAAATAAACGAGAGAGGTAGGGAATTTCTCTAGACTCCAGCAAGGACTCACATCCTCTCCTTCTATCTGCCCCACCCACCATGTACAGAGGTCAGAGGACAACCTCCTGGCATCCATCCTGGCCTTCCATCTCTCAGAGTCTTTTGTCCTCAGCTGTACTCCAAAGCTAGCATAACATGCCTGTGCACTTCTGGCCTCCACCTCCCGTCTCACCCCCAAAACACTGCGGTCGATTACAGGCTACCGTGCCCAGCGGGTTCTGGGGATTTGAACTCAGGTCCTCACTTGTGTGCTGCAAGCACTTGACCCAGGGAGGCATCTCCCCAGCCCAGAACTCATGCTCCACTGCTCCATGCTCACGTCCACGTGCTCTGCGCTCAGACTTCCAGGATATTCTCATCAACTCCGCCGTGAGCCCTACATCTGTGAAAGATGGCCACCCTGGAGCCCAAAAAGATTAAAATAAAAAGACAATCCCCCTGCCATAAACAGTGGTTTAGCTATAAAGACTGTTGATTTTACAACTTGCGTAATAATTGGGCATGGTAGTGCACGCCTTTAATCCCAGCACTCAGGAAATGGAGGCAGAGGCAGGTGGATCTCTGGGAGTTTGGGGCCAGCCTGATCTACTGAGTGAGCCCAGGACAATCAGGGCTCTGATACACAGAGAAACCATATATTAATAAACAAAAACAAAAAGTAATATAATAAGTTATTTGGGGTGGCAGGAACTGAAGCCTGAACCCATGCCACTCTATCGCTGGGCTATATCCCCAGCCCATTTTAAAATGTACCTGTGTACGATTGTATAAGGGTATGTCATTTATGTTTAGTGGGGGTGGGGCTGGGAGGTAGGAGGTGCTTGCCCATTCAGATGCTTGTGGAGACCAGATACCCAGACTCCAACCCTAGGATGTGGTCCTCAGTAGCTCCTATTTATTTATTTAGGAATCAAGGTCTCTCACTGAACCTGCCCAGCCCTTACAGTTTTTGAGATAGGATCTTTCTAAGCTGTCCAGGCTGTCCTTGAACTCACTCCACAGCCCAGAGGAGCCTGACCCTTGTGAGCCTCCCGCCTCAGGCCTCTGCGTAGCAGGGATGACAAAAAGGCCAGCTTCATGGCCAAGCCTGGCTACTAGAACAAATACTATTTACAAGAGAACAACCAACAACCAGTGAAACGAAAACGAGAATCAGAACCACAGTGGGACACAGCATCACCCCTCCTAGGACAGCTACAATCGAAAGTAATTTAGTAGCAAGTGCTGGCAAGGTTGTAGCAAAGTTGCAACCCTCAGATGTGGCTAAGGAGAAGGCAAAATGGATGACTATTCAGGAAACTGGCATTAAGAAGAGCTTAAATGATCCACGCAGGTTAGGAATGACATAGCCATTCTACTCTTAGGTAGGTAAGAGGTCAAGAGAAACGAAGACATATATATTTACATTGAACTTGGACATATGTGTTTGCATCAGCATTACGCATGGTGATCTAAGACAGGAAGTGGCCTACATGTCCATCAACGGTTGAATGGGTGGACAGCACATGGTGCACAGCAGGGAATAGTACTCAGCCACGAAGAGGAAGGACTGCACACTATGGTGGGGTTGAGCTTCAGAATTGCAGTGCTAAATCAAAGCAGCCAGGGGCAAAAGATCACATGTGCCAGGCAGTGGTGGGGCACACCTTTTAGAGTTGGAAGCCAGCCTGGTCTACAGAGTTCCAGGACAGCCAGGGCTACACAGAGAAACCCTGTCTCAAAAAAACAAAACAAAACAAAAATGGTCATATGCTGGATGATTTCCTTATACAAAATGTCCACAGTGGGCAGACATGTTAGAGACTCTTGTCACCAACACTGGGAAGAAGTGACACCAGAGCTAAGGGATTCCAAGGGGGAAAGGATTCAGAATGTTCTAAAATTAGCTGTGATCCTGTTTGCAGGACTCTGGACTCACTACCAGATAAATGCTTCAGGCAGTGTTGGAGACAGAGGCAGGTGGATCCCTGAGTTCAAGGCCAGCCTGGTCTACAGAGCGATTCCATGGTAGCCAAGGCTACACAGAGAAACCCGGTCTCACACACACACACACACACACACACAAACAAAGTGTGACTCACTACCTGAACAGTACACTCTGCTGAATGAATTCCATGGCACAGGAATCAAATCTCAGTGGGGTTTTTTATTTTAAGCAATGAAAATGAGGAAAAGGAGAGAATGGGAAGTTGAGAGGGAAGTAGAGGGGGAAGTCTGGAGGGAGTGAGAGGTGCATGGGGGTAGTTATGACCAAAATGCATTGTATATATGTAAGAAATAGGATCTATAACAATCTATAAACTTCTCTAGCAACAATAAAGTAGAGCCAGCAAGATGATAGCTCATCATATAAACTCAGTGGCTGCTAACCCTGCATACCT
The DNA here is from genome assembly GCF_900095145.1 of Mus pahari. Taxonomy (NCBI): domain Eukaryota; kingdom Metazoa; phylum Chordata; class Mammalia; order Rodentia; family Muridae; genus Mus; species Mus pahari. Next base: position 40,746,050 of record NC_034609.1, on the reverse strand, counting down.
GAGTTTGATTCCCAGGACCTACATGAAAATGAGAAGAGAAAAATAACTTTCCTAATTTGTTCTCAGATCTCCACATGCACACCTTAGCATCTACACATGCACACACACATACACACACCTACATATACACACATCTACATACACACACCTACATATATACACATCTACATACACACATATACACATACCCCTACATATTCACACATCTACATACACACGCATATACACACACCTACATATACACAAATATACACACACCTACATTCACATATACCTACATACATACACACACACACATGCTAAGTAAATGTAAAGAACATTTTTCAGTGGTAGTTTGAGGGACAGAGAAGATGTTGCAATCTGAGCTGGGGAATGGGGGGATTATGATCTAACAATATACATTCATTAAGCTTCTCCTGTGAACCAGTGAGGACGAAGCCACACGTAACCACCCACTCCAGTCAGCTCTCCTTGGCAACTCTGCACGGTCCTGTCTTTGGAACCACATCCCCGTCAGAAAGTCCTTCAGGCCTTACTCCATGTGTACAAGCATCTGTGTATACTAAGTTTCAGGTTTTTTGCTGGGATCAAAGGCAACTCAGGGAGTGAGGGGGAGTTTCTATTCGCTCACAGATCCAGGCCACAGTCCCTCTGTGTGAGGAGGACCTGAGTGGCAGGAGCTGCAGGCAGACAGACACACTGTCGGCTCGCTCCATCACGCCTTCCCTTTCGGTGCTGGGCCTCAGCCTCTGAAAGAGTGTGGTCCATCTTCAGAGAAGCCCGTTCCTTCCCAGACCAACCCTCATGGGGTTAACAACTAAAACTTACCCCATGGGCCAGTGATGTGGCTCAGGAGGTAAAGCTGTCTGCCACCAAGTCTGGTGACCTGAGTTTGATCCCAGAGAAGGGAGAAAACAAATTCCCCCAAGTCACCCTCTGACCTTTTCACACTTGCCATGGCAGATGTGCATTCACACACACACACACATACACACATACACACACAAACACACATAAAACAAATAAAGATGTAATAAAAAAGAGTCATATAAAACTAACCATCATAGCCGGGCGTGGTGGCGCACACCTTTAATCCCAGCACTTGGGAGGCAGAGGCAGGCAGATATCTGAGTTCGAGGCCAGCCTGGTCTACAAAATGAGTTCCAGGACAGCCAAGGCTACACAGAGAAACCCTGTCTCAAAAAACAAAAAACAAAACAAACAAAAACTAACCATCACATATGTTCACGTATGTACATACATGTACATACATATGTGAATATGTACATGTGCAATGCAAAGCCAGAAGTCAAACTCAGGTGCTGTTCCTCAGGAACTACCCACCTTGTTTCTCTCCCCTGGAGCTTGCCTGATGAAGCTCCCAAGGGGAGAGGCCAGGTGGGGAGCGGGATAGAGTGGGATTGCCTACATGCTTGGAAAGGAGGCTGGTCAGCAAGTCCCAGGAATCCATCTCTGCTCCCCTCCCCAGCGCTAGGATAGCAAACATCATGCCAAACCACCCAACTGTTTCATTTAGATGCTGAGGGCTGAACTTGGATCTAGCATACTACGTCCCAGACCTGACATGTGGATTGAAAGCAAGGCTGGGCTGGCCGCCTCAGCCACACAGGAAAAGGCTCCAAAGTTTCCCCATCCTCCATAGCGGCTAGCTGGTGCTGAGACAGCCTCCAGACAAAAGCAGCCTGCTCGGTCCTGAGGCTTGGCTTGGTGGCCTGGGCCAGAACAAACACCGGACTGCAGCAAGCAGAATTTCTGCTGCTCCACTGCAGGCCTCTAAAAGCTGAAACCTGCATCCTGGAGAGGTTAGATGATGGGGCTGGAGGGGGACGGAAGGTCCAAGTCTCCTTAGGAAAACTGACCACATCATCTAAGCCCACCACACAGCTGTGTTTAGAAATCTATCCAGTGGAAAACCACAGAGAATTTGCCTAAGTTTAGCTATTAAAAAAAAAAAAAAAAACCAGTTCCCAGAAACAATATTTGCTATAGGAAAACATGGGATCACATAATAACCCAAAAAGCAGACACCCGTTGAAGAAACAAACCTTAAAAACTAGACTAATTTCAAACAACATGGGAGGAAGACTGATGCGGAGCAGATTTAAACTACCAAAAACTGGAAGGCCAGGTCTAGCAAACGCATTTGTCGAGAGAATTATGTTTAAAGGGTCAGGGAGCTAGGAGAGGCCTCAGCGAACAGAGTGCTTGCCACAAAATCATCGAGAAGGATCTGAATTCAGATATCATCAGATAAGGGGGGGATGGTGGACGGCCTCTGCCAGGGGCAGGGAGACTGGAGGAGCCCTGCTGCTCACAGGCAGCCAGCCTCACTGAATCAGCCAGGTTCAGTGAGAGATTCTGCCTCAAGAAACACAGTAGAAAGTAATGGGGGGGAGGGGGGTGCGGGGGCAGCGCTGAGGAGATGGCTCAGTGGTTAAGAGCACTGACTGTTCTTCAGAAGGTCCTGAGTTCAAATCCCAGCAACCACATGATGGCTCACAACTATCCGTAATGAGATCTGATGACCTCTTTTGGGGTGTCTGAAGACAGCTACAGTGTACTTACATATAATAAATAAATAAATCTAAAAAAAAAAAAAAAAAAGTAAGGAACCCTCCCCCTAAGTCCAATAAATAAATAAACCCCCAAAGTCCTCTGACCTCCATACACACACACACACACACATACACACACACACGGACATAAAAAGATTTAATTCTAAAGCTTCTAATACGTACATTAAAAAAATCCCCAGACACAGAAAACAAAATGTAAATTGTTTGAGGGCTACATATTACCCAGGATTTTTTGTTTTTGTTTTGCTTTGTTTTTCATAGAAAGACAAAATACGTGTTTATTGTCCATTAAATTTTCATTTTGATGAGACGGGATGTTACTATGTAGCACTGGCTAACCTGGTACTATGTAGACCAAGCTGGTCTGATACTATGTAGACCAGGCTGGCCTGAAACTTGCAGTGATCTTCCTGCCTCTGCTTCCCAAGTGCTAGGATTATACTACTATGCAAATGGTCACTACTGACTCACCATACGGATTTTTAAAGGGTATATGCAAGACCTAGCTGTACTTTTATCTGACTTCATAAGAATAGGAAAGGCTCAAAAGCCAGCAGTTCAACTTATCCACACTGGTCAAGAAAACACAGTAGCTTCCACTCTGGTGTAACGAGTAGGTGAAGACAACTCAAGTTTTTAATCTCACAGCTCTGAGCAGGACCAGTTCTTTGTGAAGGCTCAGAAATTAGTTCCTGTGATGCCTCCAGTGTTTAGAAACTGCCTGCGTTCCTTGGCATGTGGCCCCTTTCTTCAAAGCCAACAAAATACCATCTGCTTCTCCCTCTCACACTTTGACCCTCACACCTCTAAGAACCCTTGTGACTACATCAGTCCTAGCTCTACCACCCAGGAGCACTGTGACATCTCAACAGCCATTCCCAGAATCCCCTCTGCAAAGAGCCTCGCACCAGGTAGGGCGAGACATTCAAAGGTTCCAGGGTTTAAAGTGTGGGCTTCTCCGGGGAGAGGGCTTTACAGATTTATTGCTGTGAACTCAATAGCATCTTCTTCACCTTGGGTCACATATCACACACTGGCTCATGATGTAGGTGGGACATATCTAACTCCCCTAATATCTCACTCTTCTAATCCTCCTGACATCACATGAGTGGACATCAAAACATCCCATTTTACAGATGGGAACAACAAACCCAATAACAGAATCTCTTAAACCGAGGAGCCAAGACTTAAAGGCAGCCAGTCGGGTCCTGAACCACTTTCCTTTTCTTCCTACGCACCGATGAGCTTTAGGATCTCAAGGGTGCTAGGCAGGTGTTCAGCCACTCCTTCCATTCATATTATTTATTTTGTGTACATGCCTGTGGCATACAGGTATGCTATGGTATACAAGTAGAGGTCAGAGGGCAGCCTGGGGAAACTGGTTCTCTCATCCCACCATGTGGGACAGGCCCTCAAGACAACCCATGTTGTCACATTTGACAACAGTCCCTTTATCCACTGAGCCACCTTGCCAGCCCAAGCTGTGACTCTGCTCCAACACACACTCTTTATTTTTTTTATTTTTTTTATTTTTTTTATTTTGAGACAACCTTGCTATGACTGCTCAGGCCGACCTGGCACTTACCGTGTGTCTTTTGTCTTTCTTGTTTTGTTTTACTTTGAGAGGAGGGGAAGAAGGGTCTTGGGTAGCCCAGGCTGCCTCGAGAACTTCCTGTGTCGCTGATCACATCCTCCTGCCTCCATCTCCCAAGTGCGAGGATTAAAAATAGGAGCCCAGCTTTGAACTCACTCTGTAGTCCAGGCAGGCCTTGAACCTATGATCCTCCTGAACAGCTGGGACAACAGTCCAGGGGGAGAGAAGCCAGTATCCTCAGGCCTGGCTAAGCTCTGCTCTACAGCATAGAGCATATGCCACATTGCCTTCCATCTCATATTCAATTTTTAAACTAATTCATAAGTATGCAACCAAATAGCCACAAAATGAAAAGGGGGCATATCTGGAGTATATTACAAAAGATAGCATTTTCTAGATCTATAAAAGCACATCTAGATCTTACATTTTGAAAGGAAACCAACAAACAAACAGGAGGGGTTTAGTTTGGGCGTCTGATTACATTTCTCCCAGGCGGAGAACTGAGTGTGTGTTCTCACCCCGTTATAGTTTTAAATGCATTTATGGATGAATTTGGATTGGGGTGGGTTTGCTTTGTCTCACTTAGGAATGATAAAGCCTAGGAAAGGGAACACTCTGAGGTCTATTTCCACAGTAAACCCTCAGGGCACCAGGCCTGGTACTTCTTGGACCTCAGGGACGCGACCCTTCTCCACACAGTCAGTCTGGATGACTCTCCAGGGGTGACGCGTGCAGCAAGTCAGTCTGCAGATGCTGTAGAAACCAGAAAGACCTCAGTTCCTGACTGGCCCCCCCCCACCTTCTCTTCCTCTCCCCCCTCTCCCTCCCCCTCCCTCTCCCCCTCCTCCTTTTCCTCCTCCTCCTTCCCC
>NC_034609.1:40734365-40740949 GCF_900095145.1 Mus pahari | reverse complement strand
TCCTCCTCTTCCTCCTCCTTCTCCTTCTTCCCTGGGAGGTGGAGTGCTGGCTAGCCCCTCCTCCTGTTAAGCCAATGTTGCTACTTTCTTTTCTACAGATTACTAAGTTGCCATTTTCTTCTCAGCACAGACTCCTTCACACCAGCACTTCAAACACACACACACACCCAAAAATGTCTGCCCACCCATGACCACTAACCCCACTTAGAAGCACAAGCTGCAACTCCCCGATCCCTCTTGCTGCTTCAGAGATATGCACTAAATTGACCCCACCTGGAGCTGTCTGCAAAACCATCCACAGCCTGTGCACACCACTCCTGTAAGTCCAGAACAGCCAGGGCTTCCCTGGCCTGGGAGAAGGCAAGGAGCCAGGCTGCCTGTCAGCACACAGCCTCACAACCTAGGCCAGCTCTGGCAGGACCCTGGATTTGGCCACAGAGGAGCAGGAGGCAGACCCCACCAGCGCGTGCAAGCTACACCTGTGGCCGTTTCCATATCACACACACTGGCACTTGCTAGTGACCTGGTGTTTTCAGCCACCTACCTGAGAGGCTGAGACACACCCTGTGAAGAACCTTCCATCTGCCCTGTTACAAACGTTCACAAAGTCAGTCCCATGACACCCTGGGGACAAATATGCTCTGCTGTCAATACCAGTAAGAAAACTGAAATCCCAGAAGGTGTGCATGGTGGCACATGACTGTAATCCCAGCATCAGAGTGGGGTAGAAGCAGGAGATGCTTGCTCTACAGGTTTAGGGCCACCATGAACTGTAGAGAAAGACTCAGGAGAGGAAGGGAAGAAAAAGAGGAAAGGAAGGACGGAGGGAGAGAAGTCAGGGGTGTCGGGGAGGCCAAAACAGAATCACATTGCATGGGCGAAGAGCCACACAGCTGAGAGTCACTGCCTATCTGCGTCTGAAACCTAGATACTGAGATATTCAGGGACAAACCTTGGGAATCAAGGGTACATGTACCTCCTTTTCCTGATTGGTTTATTGTCTAGATAAACTGGTGGGGGTTGGACTCTCCCCTCTAAACAGACTGTCTCCTCCCTCCCAAACCCACATTGCAGAGTAAGGCGTGGCACTGAAGCCCAACACTGCCCACAAGCAGGGTAGTTGGCACTAGGGCATCTAGTTTCGTTCACAGTGGCACAGGGCCCCTGTTGCCTCTAGGGTGCAACCCCTGCTCAATATAGACAGGTGGTGGGGACAAGTTCTCTCCAAAAGGATTCACCAAAGGCTTCTACCATTTGGAGCTGGGGAGATGGCTCTGTGGTAAAGTGCTTTGTTGCATTAGTGTGAGGACCTAAATTCAATCTCTGGTACCTGCATACAAAGAAAGGCCTGTGTCCTGGCGGGAGCTTGCAATCCCAGCACTGGGGAGGCAAAGTGAGTGAAGAGCCCTAAATCTCACTGAGCAGCCAGCCTGGCCTATGTGGCAAGCTCTAAGCCCTGGTGAGAGTTCCTGGGGTCTTTAGGGATCATCACTGTCCTGTCTGGTCTGTACCCCTAGGCACAAGTACCAGGCAGCGTGACGAGGCTCAGGTCCTCTTTGCGCCATTTGCTTGACAGCCACGGCAATCATTACTTAGGATGGAAGAAAGTCCCTCAAACTATCAAGGCCAAACAAGTTCCCACCGTCAGCGTAACCCAGGACACCAAAACCAAAAAAACGCCAATTGTATCTGTTGTTCAGCTGCTCCTATACAGAAGGGGCACCCCAGAGAGGGGCCCAGCAGGCACAAAAAGGGAGGTTATTCTAGAAAGGAACCTTCCAGATACTACCTCCCAGGTCCTCGGCAGTTTCCTCTCTGTCTGAAAGAATAGCAAAAGGAAAACAGCTCAGGTAGGAGAGAAGTTATTTGGCTTCCATATCCTGAATCACAGTCTGTTAGGGAAAGCCAAAGGAAAAACCCAAGCAGGGCAGGGCCGGGGAGGCAGGAGCTGATGCAGAGGCCCGTGGAGGGTGCTTTGAGGGTGCTGCTTACCGGCTTGCGCCTCATGGCGTGCTCAGCCTTCTCTCTTAGAGTGCCTGGGTCCCAGGTGGTGACACCACCCATAATGGACTGGGCCCTCTCACATCAAACACTAATTAAGAAAATGCTTGCTTACAGCCCGATCTTTTATTCTTTTCAACTTCATGATTTTTTTTTTGAAAATATACTTTTCCGTACAATATATTCCCATTACAGTTGCCCCTCCCACAACTACTCCCAGATCCTACCCGCCCACCCACATCCACACCTTGCTTTCTCTTGTATTAGAAAACAAACAGGCAATAGTAATTAACTAATGAATTAATTAACATAAAATAGAAAGCACATGCCTTTAACCCCAGCACCCTCCCGAGAGAGAGGCAGGTGGATCTCTGAGTTTGAGGCCAGCCCAGTCTACAGAGTGAGTGCCAGGACAGCCAGAACTACACAGAGAAACCTTGTCTTAAATAAATAAATAAATAAGAAACACACACAGAGATACACACATTAGCTAACACACGGAAAAGCCATAAAAACAAAAATCAGAAACCGAAATATATAAGTAAAAGACCTGTAAGATTTAAAACAAAAACAAAACAAAGCAAAACAAAACAGGCCCAGACAGAGCATTATAAAACAAAACCAACTCCAAAAAAACCACTCAAATGTTGACCATCTACTATTGGGTATGGGGCCTATCCTTAAGTATGGTTTATATATCCAGTGAGATTGTGTTGGAGAAAAAAATTTTTTTTCCATTGTGAGCGGTTATTAACTGGAGATATCTTCTGGGTTGAGGGTGGGGTTTGCATCCACTTCCCCTCTCAGTCCTGGGACCTCACAGGGTTCAGACCTGTGCAGGCTCTGTGCCTGCCGCCAGTCTCTCTGCGTTCCTATGAGTGGCACTCTTCCACGTCTAGAAGGCCTTGTTTCCTTGATGCCTTCCATCCCCTGTGGCTCTTACCATCTCTCTTCCTCTTATTCCACAGAGTTCCCTAAGCCCTGAGAGAAGGCATTTGATAGAGACCTCCCGCGGAGGTCCTAGGTCCCAGAGTCCTCACTCTGCGTATTGACCACTTGGGGGGTCTCTTTATTTGTTTCCATCTATGGCAGGAGAAAGATTCTCTGCCGATGGCCAACCAAGACATTTATCTGTGAGTATAGCAGAATGTTGTTAGAGGGGGTCATTTTTTGCTACACTCCTTCAGCAGAACAGTAGTGTTTTGTTTTACCTCAGGTCCGTGGTCTATCTGGTTCTTAGCCACCCAAACAGTGTCAGGCTTGGATTCCATCTCAAGGAGTGAACTTAAATCCAATCAGATATTGGTTGGTTACCCCTACAACTTTTGGGCCGCTATTACACCTGTGCATCTTTTAGGCAGATAGCCACGGTAGATCAAAGGATTTGCGACTAGGTTGATGTTTACCTTTCCTCTCGGATAGCATGAAGAATGCCTGCCAGTACCACGAACACTAGTCAGAAGTCAGTAGAGCCAACTCTAGGTAGGCACCAGTTCAATTTCTCCAAGTTCAATGAGTTATATAGGTGTTGTCTTCAGCAACTGGGCCTAGACATCAGTTTGTAGAGAGCGACCAATAGCCTTGTTACGGCCCAATCTTCTGGAGGCATTTTCTCAGTTGAGGATCCCTTCTCTCAGACGACGTTAGCTTTTGTCAAATTGACATAAGCCAGATCAGTACAAAATCCAAGGATGGACTTCAGAATGAAGCAGGATCCACAAAGCCATCACTTTCTCCCTTCGTCCGACAGCCCATTTGCATCCTTGATCCAGGTTCCCACTCATCCTTCATCCAGTCTCCCCACACATCCAGGCACTCAATAGAGTGGCTTCTGCACACAGGGATTGTGGTCTTTCCCCCTGCTGAGATCACCATTCTGGGTCCCAGCTGGAAACGTATGCTGCCTACAGACTGAAAGCATGCCTGAGCTCGTGACGAAGAAAGTGACAACGTACAGCAGGAAGACTTAAGACCTATTCTTGTTCTGTGTGACATGTCACCTGGTCCGCCAGGACTTAATCTCCTCATACATAAAATGGGTGTAATTCCTACTGTTCAATCAATATGAAGACTGATTTCGAAATCTCTCATACAGGCTATGTTTACTCACACAGCGAACATTAGATGTCTCTCATGAACATCATCACCATCATCATTGTCATCAACACCAACACCCATAACAACTGGCACCATCATCCCTTATCACCACAGTCTCTTCCCACCATTTCCTCCTTCACCACCACCACCATCACAATCAGCACCATCATCAGCACCATCACAACACCATCACCACCACCACAATAATCACAAGCAGCCTCAATGTCACCACCACCACCATCATCATCATCATCATCACCATGAGACCCAAAACCACGCTAGCTAAGCACTCCCACCAAGTCCTTCTGGCTAGGCCACAAGGGATTAGAACAATGACCCAACTGAACCCTCTCCAGATCTGACCCACAATCTGCTCATTTGCATCTGTGGCTCCCACGGTGCCTGCTCCAGTGTGCCACCCTCGCTGGCCAGCTGGCCAATCCTGCCCCTCCCTCTCCACACAAGGCAGCTCTTCTACTAGCAGGAAGTCTTCTACTATGAAGGATGCAGGAATCAGAGGAGGAGCATGGGGGGGGGTGTCAGATGCTGTGAGGCAGGAGAGCTCCCCTGAGGAGACTCCTCATTGCCACTCCCAGCCATAGCTCGTGCAGTGGCAACCAATACAGATAATGCTATGCAAACACAGAAAGGCCAAACTAACAGAAGTCAAGACACCTGCCGATCCCCAGCAGGATGCTGTGGGTTCCAGAAGATTTACATCCAATTTAGCAACTGCCAGAACTCTATCAGGTACCTGGCAGAGCTATCTCCAAACTAAAGGAGGTTGAGAAAGAAAGAGGCAATAACAGGTTGTGTCATACACACACACACACACACACACACACACACACACACAGAGAGAGAGAGAGAGACAGACAGAGATTGTAATAATGAATTGTTTCCTAAAAAAAAAAAATTATTAAGAACTCTGCAGAGGGCTGGAGAGATGACCCAGTGGTCAAGAGCACTGACTGCTCTTCCAAAGGTCCTGAGTTCAATTCCCAGCAACCACATGGTGGCTCATAACCATCTGCAATGTGATCGGACACACTCTCCTGGTGTGTCTGAAGACAGCTACAGTGTATTCATATACATTAAGTAAATAGATAAATAAATCGGAAGAAAGAAAGAAAGAAAGAAAGAAAGAAAGAAAGAAAGAAAGAAAGAAAGAAGCAAGCTATGGGAATCACTCAGCTCGACCAGTGAATGGACAAGCACAGAAATCAATGGCAGTGTGGGAGAAGGTGTGGGGACAGACCTCATGGCTCCAGTGCAAAGTGACATGAGGCGCCTACAGCTTGTATGCAGAAATAAAGCAAGGACAGCATCCCCCACACACACTGCATATGACACCTGAATTTGACACTAAGCATGGGGGTGGGGGGTGGAGGTGGGGGGCAGCGCGAGGACGTCCACGCCTCTACACCAGGAATGGAAGGAGAGAGGGCTCTCTCTGTGGTGAAGAGCGCTCACTGCTCTTGCAGAGGATCTAGGTTCAATTCCCAGCGCCCACACCAAGTGACCCTCAGGTGCCCATGGGGACCTGAACACACACTCGCATAAACTCACAAACGTATTCACACATACCCAGATACATTTTAAAAGCCTGTACACAAATGCTCAGAACCACACTCGTCGGATTAGATAAGAGACCGGAAAAACAGGAAGATGACCTAAAATTAGCAAATAAACAGACTAATGTTACTGTAGAATATTGCCTGGATAGTTTGTTTGTTTGTTTGTTTTGTTTTTCGAGACAGGGTTTCTCTGTGTAGCCCTGGCTGTCCTGGAACTCACTCTGTTGACCAGGCTGGCCTCAAACTCAGAAATCCGCCTGCCTCTGCCTCCCGAGTGCTGGGATTAAAGGCGTGCGCCACCACGCCCAGCGCCTGGATATCTTAAGGAATCAAATTCTGTTTCTCACTAAAATGCGGATAAATCCTAAGACACGAGGCAGAAAAGGAGTCACAGGCAAAAGCCAAAATTAGGATTCCCTGTCCATGAAATGGCCACAACACAACCTTCTAGAAACGGCAAGTTAGATTCAGGGCTGGGCAGGGGAGGGGTGGGGTGGGGTGGGGAGAGAGCAATGGAGGAAGGGGGTCAGTGGGACGGGGTAAGTGCCACTTACTGAAAATGTTCCAGAACCGACCACGGTGATGCTAACCTATGTTTAAATATGCTTTGCACTTGCAGGTGGATGGCAATGACTGGCGTCTCCTTGCTGCTCCCTGCCTTATAGTCTGAGTCAGGATCCCTCACTGAACCTGCACCTCAGTACTGCACCTCAGTACTGCACCTCAGTACTTGTCATTACCCTAGCTGGCCAGCAAGCCCTAAGGACCTTCCTGTCTGCCTTCCCAGCCCTGGGATCACAGGTGTCTGCCACCATGCCTGGCTTTTGTAACTCAGCATCTCCCTCCCTCTCCCTCCCTCTCCCTCCTCCTCCCTCCTCCTCCCTCCTCCTCCTCCTCCTCCTCCTCCTC
>NC_034609.1:40732787-40734278 GCF_900095145.1 Mus pahari | reverse complement strand
TCTCTCTCTCTCTCTCTCTCTCTCTCTCTCTCTCTCTCTCTCTCTCTCTCGGTTCCTCCCTCTCTCCCTCTCCCACTTTCCTTTTCCTCTTCCCTCCCTCTCCCTCCCTTTCTCTCTAGGGTCTCTCTCCATAACCCTGCTGTCCTGGAATTCTCTATGTAGAAAAACTGGCCTCGAACTCACAGAGACATCTGCCAGCCTTTGCCTCCCAAGCACTGGGTTTAAAGGTGCATGCCACTATACCTGGCTCAAGATTCTCTTCAACCCATAATCCTCTAATCCTGCCTCAACCTCCAGAGGCTGGGATTACTGGCTTGAGTTACCACACCCGGCTTGGCATGGTCTCTTTGACCCTTAAACTGTGTGTTAAATCAATCTTGTTTCAATAAAAACATGACTTACTTTTTAAAAAGACTGCAAAAACCCACTGCTACAGCTACTGACAAATGGCAGGGAATAGCACACGTCCCACTCCGGGTTAAACTGTCACAGTGAAGCCAGGCCCGTGAAAGCAAGAGGCAGATCAACGTGGCCTGATAAGGAACCAGCCCCAGGTGAAAAGAAACCGAGGAGCAGAGGTTATACAAAATATTTAAAACACACCTGTCACATGAAGACAGACTATTACCAGAAGACTAAGTAAACAACTAATGAGCTGCCATCCTTAGCTTCAGCTGTAAAGCCTCTTTGTCCCAGAATCACCTGGGAAAAGTAATTGCCTCTATCAGATTGTCCTGTGGCCCTGTCTGTGGGACATTTTCCTGATGGCTAATGGATGTAAAAGGACCCAGCCCACCATAGGCGGTGTCATCCCTAGGAAAACTAGCTGAGCAAGCCAGAGATAGCAAGGCAAATCCGTAAGCAGCATTCTACCACCATGGTGTCTCTTCATTTCTGCTTTGAGTTCCTGCCCTGGCTTTCCTCAAAGATGGGCTGTAACCTGTAAACTGAAATAAATCTTTTCCTCCCCTATTTGCCATTGGTCGTGGTATGTACACAGCAACAAAGAACAAGCTAGGTCAGAGCTTAATGTAGGATATGGGTGAAGGGTCAGAGGTGAAAGGCACTTGTGAGTTAATTCCCCAGCTTCTAACAGTACTTCATTTTTTAAGGCAAGGTCTCAACTATGTAGCAGGTGAACCCACAATCCTGCCTCAACTCCTAGCACTGCTATTTCAAAAGAACATTATAATTTTTCAATGAAAAGCTAGTGGGGGGGGGGCTGCCAAGATGGCTCCATGGGAAAAGGCACTTGCCACCAAGCCAGATGACTCAAGTTTGATCTCCAGGCCCCACATGGTAAGAGGAGAGGATCAACTCCTGTAAGTTGTCCTCTAACCTATGCATGCATGCCATAACACACATACACACAAATAAAGAAATTAGTGGCCGGGTGTGGTGGCGCATGCCTTTAATCCCAGCACTCGGGAGGCAGAGGCAGGCGGATTTCTGAGTTCGAGGCCAGCCTGGTCTAGAGTGAGTTCCAGGACA
>NC_034609.1:40724405-40731937 GCF_900095145.1 Mus pahari | reverse complement strand
GTTGCTGTCCTTTCACAAGAACTTCCCTGGATCAACTTCCCCCACCTGATCGCAACCTCACCCCGCCCCCACCCACACAAAGTGGAACCAAATGGGGCTGGAGAACTGGCTCAGCGGTTAAGAGCACACTGACTGCTCTTCCAGAGGTTCTGAGTTCAATTCCCAGCAACCACACGGTGGCTCACACCCATCTGTAATGGGATCTGATGCTCTCTTCTGGTGTGTGTCTGAAGACAGCTACAGTGTCCTCATAGACATAAAATAAAACTTTAAAAGAAGAACGCACCAAATCAACATTCATCCTGACAGATGTGACAGGCTTAAATAAAGCAAGGTGGATGAGTAGATGCTGCTCTGGCGGGCAGGGCTTATGGACCTCGCTGCCCTGCCCAGCGAGTACTTACAGAAGCCTTCAATCTTGTCTGCGGTCTTGCTCCACGCCACCTGCCGAGTCTCCATGATCGTCTGTACTGTCCTCCGCTCTGGGGTGGATTTGCGGGCGTTGAACACGGTCATCACCGTCCCTAACTCCAGCGCTCTCTTGATCTGATTCTTCTCATATTCTGGAAGGGTGTCCACGTTGACCATGGTGGTCATTGTCAGCCGCTCCAGGGAGACTGGGAGAAGCCGGAGAAATGTGGAGGCTGCGGGGGGAGGGGGTGGGAGGGATAAAAGAGTGAACTGCCTTTAATTAACTGAGGTGGGTGAGTGAATGGAGTGTTAGTATCAGGAGCCAAGACCCTGTCTCACGCCAGAGTTATAGGTGAAGTTTCTAGTGCCGAGAGTCCTTGGCCACTTAGAGAGCACAGGCAGAAGGCGCAGGTTTAAATAAAGTCTGGGTGGAGATGGGGAGGGGGGTTATTCGCCCCCTTGACCCCACCGCTAGACAGACTTTGAATAACCAAATCTCCACCCTCTCTTCTTGTCCAAATTTGAATAACCAAAGCAGTTCTGACAGGCTCAGTAACCTCTCTCCAGCAGGGAATCTAACCTGCTAGTAGAACCTAACCATCCGTTTATAACAACAACAACAACAACAAAATGAGAACAACTGGTTCCTCTGTATAACAATGAGACCAAAAAGGTAGAAAATGTCCAGGCCTGGCAGCCCCCCCAACAAATCCCTCCTGCTAACCGTGGCTTCTCCACACCTCTGCTTTCATTCCATCCTTCCTCAAGGGATTCCTAAGCCCAGAGGGGAACCCGCAGCCTCCCGTGTACATAGAGCACCCCGGTGTCTTCGGAGCAGCGCCCTCCTGTGGGCAGTTAGTGCTTAAGTAAGTATCCCAGTCATTGTCCGGACTTTCTCATACGCCAAAAACAATCGATAAATTCAGAATCCAAGCATTCTTTCGCTCCCTGGCTTCTCCAAGGAACTCTCTACTGTGCCCAGCTTCTTGTCCCGAGCCCCTGAGATTCTCAGCCCAGTGGCTGGCAGCATTTTAGAACACAAACTCAATCTCATCACTGTCTCAGCTCAAAGCCCCTTGAGCCTGCTGGATGCGGCGCTAGGTGCACCTGTACCTAGACACCACGCCCTTTGGACCTCATTTCCAGCCATGCAAAGGAAGGTGATGTTGCCTACCTCGTGAAAACTTTGTAAGACCTAAGCAAGATAATCTACCACCCCAGGCCCCTAAAACAAGGGCACGAGTAAGCTGTGGTGATGCATGGAAGCGGGGGTGTAGAAATATCAACTCAGGGTCAACCTCAGCTACGTAGTAAGTTAGGGGCTACCCTGGGCTACACAAGACAGTATCTCAAAAAATTAGGAGAGAAAGAGTTGAGTGGAGAGATGGCTCAGCAGTTAAGAGCACTTGTTGCTCTTGCAGGGGGTCAGGATTCTGTCCCCACCCCCATGTCAGGCAGCTTAAGACCACCAAACTCCAGCTCTAGGGTGTTTGATATCCTCTGCTGACCTCCTCAGGTACCAGGCGCACACATGATACAATACATACATGCAGGAAAATATTCATATATATTTTTAAAAACAGGTTTTTTAAAAAAGTCAATTTGGGGACTGGAGAGGGTGGCTTAGCAGTTAAGAGCACTGGCTGCTCTTCTAGAGGTCCCCGGTTCAATTCCCAGCACCCACATGGCAGCTCACAACTGTGTTGTTTAACTCCAGTGCCAGGGGATCTGACAAACTCATACAGACATAGGCAAAAGCAAAACCACCAATGTACATAAATAAATAATATAATTATATTGCACAGTATTACATATAACAAAATGTAGTAAATACTAATAAGTAAATAAATAAGTTGTTTTTTTTTTTTTAAATCAACTAAGAGGGTGCTCAGTGGAACTGTGTGATGACCTCAGCTCCTCCTGCCAGGTCCCACGGTTGTCATCCATCAGGATTACAAAGTAGCACTAGAGAGCTATCCCACCCAGGCCAAAGAACACGAAGTGAGAGGCAGGCCTTCGACTAGGACTGTCAGGGATTCCAACCTGCTCAGTCTCTAGGCAATTTGCTCTGAACCTCAACCCTGTCACTTGCAAAATGAGGACAAAATACCCTGGGGTATGGATGGTATGATTTGGGGAACTAAACACTGACTGATGGATGCTAACCCAGGGCTTATCTGTCCATCAGCCAGGTGAGTGGAGCTCTGAGTATCAACTCTGCTGGGGCTGAGAACTAGGATGCAAATGTCAGCAAGCAGGGAGAGGCTCAGACCTTGCCCTTTGCTCCAAGGAGGGCAGAGAGGCACCTAGGTGGGACTGCTGGCCATGAGGAGATATTGTCACCACCTGTTCCCTGTCTATGGCTTGAGAAGCAGGTGTGAAACAGCAGTGCAGAGCCAGGTGTAATGCCACCCTCCCCACTCTCACCCTTGTCCCCTCCCCCTCCCTCCTGCCCTTCCCCCCACCTGAGGCCTAAAGGGCTCAGAGAAATCAGCTGAGGAAAGAAGGCTCCTGAGTTCCATCCTGTAAAAAGATGAGGCGGCTGGGGCGTGGCTCGGTGGATAGAGTGCTTCCCTAGCATTGTTTGATTCTCAGTGCCACATAGAGAGTGTTTGGCGGCCATAGTCCGTAAGCCCAACACAAGAGAGAAGGGGGGAAGAGAATCAGAAGTCCAAGGTCATCCACAGTTTAAGGCCAACTTGAGTCATACTAGACCCTGCGAAATGAGATAAAAACACACAACAGGGCCCCCAGCTATAATCCTAGTACGTGGGGAGGTCAAGGCAGGAGGGTTGCTAAGAATTCAAGGCCAGCCTGTGCTACGGAGTGAAAAGCTGGTAAAGGAACAGTCGTCTAGCCTGGGGAACAGGCTTCAACACAAGCCAGGATGTGACCTCACAAGATACATATACACTCTTAGCTCTCCTGTCCACTCGGGAGCTACTCAGACCACACAAGCTCCTTATATTGACACTATCAGTTAAGCAGGCTAGCCACTGGAGATGAGAGAGGGGAATTTCCAGGCTATTTCATTATTGGGGGGACAGAAGCAAAGGCCCCCTGGAAAGTAGCTGTTAATATAAAACTCCCTAGACATGACACCGGTTTACCCTCGGGTACCTTATAGACCAATACATGCCTGGGAATACAGCTCAGGAATAGAGCATTTGCCCAGCAAAAGCCAAGTCCTGAGTTCATTCCTAGCACCAGAGGGAAGAGGGAGAAAAGCAGACAGTTTTGTTTTGTTTTGTTTTGTTTTTGTTTTGTTTGAGACAGGGTTTCTCTGTATAGCCCTGGCTGTCCTGGAACTCACTTTGTAGATCAGGCTGGTCTCGAACTCAGAAATCCACCTGCCTCTGCCTCCCGAGTGCTGGGATTAAAGGCGTGCGCCACTACGCCCGGCTAAACCGACAGTTTTAAAAATCAAAATCCATCCAGAGAGGAGGAAATTACATGACCAAGATCACACATACAGGCGGACAGTCGTATGAGTCTGATCCTCTCCGGGCTGGCTTTTTGTAACTCAGAATGTTGGCAGTATTTGGCCACATGCCAACAAAACTGGCCGACTCTTTGAAGAGTAGGTAGGGGGACTGGCTTGTCCAAGGTCACACAGCTTACAAAGTAGAAGACCCAGGTCCCCATTGCACAGTTCTGCACTATACAGAATGCTCCATCCAAGCATCCTCACTGTTTCTCCCTGCCAGGTGCCCAGGAAAGGTTTCCCCCAGCAAGATCCCAAGCCCTGAAGGAACACCACATTGCAAACAGATTCTGGACAGGGCACCAGGCAGTAGCCAGCTCAGGCAGAGTTCCAAGCTCCGACGCCCAAGGCCAAAAGGTCTCCAGCTGACTGTATTCCCAGAGCAGGGCCCTAGCCATCAAGGTAACTCCCTCTTTGCTTCTGTTTTGTTCTTTCCAAAATTAATGAATTAGCCTGGAACCCCCTTCCCCCCTACCCTTTCTATGGGTATCCTGATCAACTCACATAGTCAGTACAAACATGGCTGGAGGTGAGGGCGAGAAGAAACTTCTTTTTTTTTTTTTTCTTTTTCTTTTTCTTTTTCTTTTTTTCACATTTCTATGTCCTTCACACTTTGAAACCAACTTCTCACACACAAGAACCCCAAAACAGGAAACAGGGACTACCCGTCTCTTGAACACTCTCTGCCCATGTGGGTCAGTGCTGGATTTCAGCCAAAAACCCTAGGAAGAATTCTACTAGACTTTGAACCAGCTGAACCCTTGAATGTTGCCTGCCCTTCCCACTGCACCAGGGATATTGGGGTTCATTTGACAGTCATCCTAAAAACACGGGAAGGTCCAGTCCAAGAACCAACAATGTCCACCTGTACACGTGGAAGTGAAAACAGGGTTGACTTTTTTTTTTTTTTTTTTAAGGGCACTGGTAAGCATCTCTGAAGTATAAAGTTGATCCAGCAAGCACTCATGTGCAAATCGAGACATCCGGGAAGATGCTCACAGGACCATAAAACCAGAAACACTTGGGCTCCTCATCTCTGGGAACTGGGGGTGGGGTAGGGGGTGAGGGGAGAGCATCCCCTACAGGCCAAGAGTATTGGCACATACCGATCATCCCAGCACTTGGGAGGTGGACGCAAGAAGATCAGAAGTTCAAGGCTAACCTGAACTATATAGTGAGACTGTCTCAAAAATAATAAAAAAAAAATTAAAATGTACAGAAACTACGGAAAAGAGTGGATTTATAAATTATCATAAGCCAATTTTGATCTTGGGAAATTCGTGAGCTATTTTGATTTTTAAAAAATTAATAAATTAATGAGTTATAATATAAATGTTATTAGTGCAATATATAAAAAAGATTATAAGTATCGAAAACATTGCTCGTAAATCCAGAGGGGTCACTGAGAGAGGATGGGACAAGACATATGGATGGGTCCACTCTGTTAGTTGGAACAGAAAAGCCCTTTTGCAGGGACAGGGCAGGGAAAGGCTTGCCTATTTTCTTTCTTTTTTTTTTTTTTTTTTTTTTTTTTTTTTTTTTTTTTGCCTATTTTCGAAATTAATTATTTGCAGAAGTTTTCTCGCCAGTAACTTCCCACCAAATTTGCCCAGGAGGTGCAAAGGGGTCCCTGCTGGGGCTCCTCCAGAGGACCCACACACCTTGCCTGGGAGGCCAAGCACGGAGTAATTTTAAGCATCAATAAAAATCCACAACCAAAATCCCCTGGGGCTGCTACACTGCTGCCCACAACCGTGCTAAATGGGTAACAGTCTAGGGCTGGTCCCAACGCCAACATTCTGTGAGTGTCCCGCAGAAGCAAAGAGCAGGATGACTTGTGCCCACCAGGAAGGGCCTTTGCCACCAGGGTCAGGGACTGTAAGGAGTCTCTTTCATGCCCCGGAAAACAGGCTCTGGGCTAGTACGGGACCCAAGAAAGAAACCTGGACTCGGGGGTGGGGGTGGGGTAGGGGGAGCTCCTCTCTGTGTGCTGTGTCACACAAATGGAACTGAAATTCAAATTTAGGTCTCAGAGAGAAAGCCACCTGTTTCCAGGGCGTGTCGCCCCCTCGCCCTGCCAGCCTCTCTCTCACCAGTTCAAGATCAGGGTACGGAAAGAGCCTGCTCCTGACTTTCCAGGTATCAACCTCCTAGGTCCGCATACAACCCACCTTCCCTTTGAATTCTGGCTCCCCGCGAGGCAAATGACCCCTTTGAGATCCCCAAACTGAACTGAATTGCGGGAGGGGCGGGTCCCAGAATCGCGTGTGGAGAAAGAGCTGCTAAGCCCCACCCCAGAGCCACCTGTGTACTACTGGGAAGTACTGTCCCAAGTTCAAAATCAAGTCCCCGCAAGCAGGGACGCGCCTCCCGCGTAGGACTCTCGGTGGCGAGAGTGGAAGGCGGACGCTTCGGCCACCCCAGCACTGGGAGCTGCGTCTCTCATTCAAACCCTAGTTGGCCACTGATCACCCTGGAGAGGTGGCGCCAGCCCCGGGAGAGGAAGTGGCCGGCGGCTGGGCCGGGCCCGGCTGTCCCTAAGCAGGGTTCCCCAGGGCACACCCGGCCACCTGCCCGGATCGCGCACCCCAGCCCTGCCCGCCCCCTCTTGTGATCCGGCGCAGTCCCTACCCAACGCGGTGCCAGCTCTAGGGTCCCCGCACACGCGCAAGTCCCCGGGGAGCTCCATCCATCCGGACCACTCACCTGGCGGTACCCCCGGAGCGCAGCCACCCGCACAATCCCTGGGCCTGCCTGCCAGCCAAGGGTTGGGGGGGACTCAGGGGTCCCTCGTGCAGCAGCCGCCTGGGGCTGGGGCAGTCCGGTAGCGCAGGTCTTGCTCAGCCGCTCTCCTTACTTCTGCTTTGGAGGCGGTCGCGCCACGTGACTCCTCGGGGCCGCCCCCCTCAACGCGCCGCCCTGTCCCAAGGCGGGTCCCGACCCGCCAGAGCATCCCAAAAGAGTCATGCCTTGCCCGACCAGGGGGAAACTGAGGCAGCCCAGGCAACCTGCCTGGCCGCGATCGCTTAGCGAACAGATAGCTTAGTGAACAGAAATTTCCCAAGAATATCAGAGTTTATGGGGCGCCTACGGCATAGAGATACCATGCATGTATTGACCATTTTCACCCACTCGGGGTTGACAGAGCTGAATTTAGTAGTACATTGTTTCCTACCCTAAATGCCGCAGCCTCAGTTTCCCTCTCCGCAAAACAGTGCCAGGCTCAAAAGTAGAGAACTAGTGTCTTGGTTTTTAAATTAGAAGACTGTGTCCTTTAAAACTAGTTGCTTTTTTTCTGGGAAAAACATGTATTTTTCACTTGATGGTTTCTTCTGGGCGCCTTTAATCCCAGCACACAGGAGGCAGAGACAGGTGAATCACTGAGTTTGGGGCTAACCTGGTCCACAGAAGGACTTCCAAGGCAGCCAGAGCCACACAGAGAAATCCTGTTTTGAAGGATAAATCAATAAATAAATAAGCAAGCAAGCAAACAAACAAACAAACAAAAAAAGACTTGGTTTTATGTAGCTCAGGCTACCTCAAACTTCTAGCAGGGACAACCTTCTGATCCTCCTGCCTCTAACTCCCCAGGGCTGGGATTACAGGTTTTTGTCACTGCTCCCTGTTTACACTGTGC
>NC_034609.1:40714081-40724344 GCF_900095145.1 Mus pahari | reverse complement strand
CCCCCCCCCGCAGATGTCTTGCACTTTACCAACCTCATGCTGACAGCCACCTTACAGCTGTCCCAGCACAGTGGCCACTGGCTTTGTTCTTGTCACCAATCACCACCTAACGGGTGTGCCTCCCTTCGGACATAGGGTCTCCTTAAGGGTCTCCTTGCAGCTCAATATGTAGACCAGGCTGGCCTCAAACTCACAGAGATCTGCCTCCCTAGTGCTGAGGCAAAAGGCATGTGCCACACTAAATGGGTCACACTAAATCACTCATGAAAGAGATCATGATGACATCAAACACGGGAGTCACGGGCCTCTTCTCAGAAATAGTGACTACATGACACTTTGTTTTTTGTTTTTGTTTTTTTAAGGAACTTCAACTTACATTATCTTTGTGGGATTGTATTCTTGTTTGTTTGAGATGGGGTCTCACTTTGTAGCACTGGCCAACCTGAAACTCACTGTGTAGCCCAGGCTGGCCTCAAACTCACAGAGAACCTCCTGCCTCTGCCACCTGAATGTTGGAATTACAGTTGTGAGCTATCATATGTGGTTTGGGTTTTTTTGTTGGTTGGTTGGTTGGCTTTGTTTGGTGTGTGTGTGTGTGTGTGTGTGGTGTGTATGTGCATGTGTGTACATGCGTGTGCATGTGTGTGCATGTGCACTGCAACACCCTCCTCTTCCCTTAGAGATGGGACAGAAGCCTTAGAGAAGCCCTCAGAGAAGGTTCCAGCCTTGATTATGGGGCACCCATCTTTCCATCCACGCACGTGAGACGGTAAAGGCACTTGCCACCAAACCTGCCAACTTGTGCTGTGTTCCAGGAAACCCACGTGGTGGAAGGAGATAACTGACCTCAATGTAGCTGTCCTTTGACCTCCACAGCTGCACTGTGACGCTCCCAGGCTGCCTTATGAAATAAATAAATGACTAGATAGATAGATAGATAGATAGATAGATAGATAGATAGATAGATAGATAGATTTAATGCAAAAAAGACTCAAAGTCAGTAAACACAAGGGGGTGGGGGAGCAAGGAAAGGCACAGTGAAGAGAGTCACGCCCCTCTCTTTGCTGTAGAGCATCGTCCTCAACCTTCCAAATGCTCCAACCCTTTTATACAGTTCCTTGTATTGTGGTGACTCTCCCCTCCCCCCAAAACATAAAATTATTTCCCTTGCTACTTTGTAACTGGAATTTCGCTACTCTCGTGAACCATCACGGGGTTAATATCTGTGGAGATAGAGGGGTTGCCAAGGGGGTCAGGACCCATGGGTTGAGAACCACCAGAGTAGAGCATGCCAGAGTCCTGGAATATCATGCCTTAGCGGAGAAACTGTGTAGCAAGTGGATCACACAGGGACTGTTGGCTTAACAGGATCAAAGGGAGATATGCTTGACCCAGCACAAACACACCAGTAAGCCACAGTTGCTTATTGGAGATGGGAAGGGTCTGTCAAACCTGGCCATCCTTTCCCCCCCCCCCCATATCGGTCAAAACCTTGCCCCTGGGGCCTCACCCATCTTAACCCCTGTCCCTGCCACCAAGAGCAACAAGAAAAACCCCAAGTACCTTAGAGTCTGGTTTCCTTTCCTGGCATTGTTCAAAGTACATAGCCCCTGGGGACAGGCTGAGTCCCAGTTGTTTAGTGTTGGACCTCTGGAAGAGGAAGTGCCACCCAGAACTGGTTTGCAAACCTGGCAGCTGCCACAACAGGGCGGTCCGGCTCTCTGCCACTGAGATGGAGTAGGGAGGACCTCTGGCTTTGGGGCTCGCCTTGCAGACCTCCAGTTTCTTGAGCCAGGGATCCTGCTGAGACACGGTTGGTTAGCCATTCAACCAACACACGCAGGGCTCTAGAAGTACAGCAGGGACCATCACAGCCCAATCCAATGAGCTCAGAGAGGGTTAGGGTGAAATGCAAAAGGGAGCCCTGAGTCAGGTTTCGGTCCCAAGTTGTAGTCCTCACATCTGTAAGGCCTTGTAGAAACTGATGACATGACCATTCCTTGGTATGGTTGAAGCAAAGGTTTTTATTTTAGATGTGAGAGAGAATAACCAGAGACCTCTGGACGAGTCCAGAGCAGAGGAAGAAAGAACATGACCCTCCGAATGGCCCTGGCCATGAGAGAAACAGAGTGCGAGCATGTACGTGTGTGTGTGTGTGTGTGTGTGTGTGTGTGTGTGTGCGCGCGTGTGCGTGTGTGTGGCATGTGTGTGGTATGTGTGTATGTGTTTATGTGTGGGTGTGAGTGTGTGGGTGTGTGGGTGTGGTATGTGTGTATGTGTTTATGTGTGGGTGTGAGTGTGTGGGTGTGCATGGGGGGGCATAGAGGAAGAGTGAGAGGAAGTGGAAGACAGAAAGAAGGAGAGAGACACAGTGGTGGTTTGAATATGGTTGGCCCAAGGAGTGGCACTCTTAGAAGGTGTGGCCTTGTTGGAGGAAGTGTGTCACTGTGGAGAGTGAGCAATGAGACCCTCCTTCTAACCACATGGGAGTCAGTCTTCTCCTAGCAGCCTTCAGATGAAGATGTAGAACTCTCAGCTCCTCCTGCACCCTGCCTGCCTGGACACTGCCAGGCTCCCACCATGATGATAATGGACTGAACCTCCGAACCTGTAAGCCGGCCTCAATTAAATGTTGTCCTCATCAGAGCTGCCTCAGTCATGGTATCTCTTCACAGCCCTCAAGGCATAATGAAGACAGTCTGTCTTAGTCAGGGTTTCTATTCCTGTACAACATCATGACCAAGAAGCAAGTTGGGGAGGAAAGGGTTTATTCGGCTTACATTTCCATACTGCTGTTGATCACCAAAGGATGCAGGACTGGAACTCAAGCAGGTCAGAAAGCAGGAGCTGATGCAGAAGCCACGGAGGGATATTCTTTACCGGCTTGCTTCCCCTGGCTTGCTCAGCCTGCTCTCTTATAGAACCCAAGACTACCAGCCCAGAGATGGTACCACCCACAAGGGGCCCTCCCCCTTGGTCACTAATTGAGAAAATGCCCTGCAACTGGATCTCATGGAGGCATTTCCCCAACTGAAGCTCCTTTCTCTGTGATAACTCCAGCCTGTGTCAAGTTGACACAAAATTAGCCAGTACACAGTCATATAGAAAAAAGTATAACAGAAATAGCAGGGTTATAAGGAGAGTGCACCACTGGCTGGTGGGAGGCGGGGACTGTGAGCTAGAGGAAGTTTGGGATGAGAAGGGTTAAGGTGCCAGCATGAACTCTGAAATGTGTGACAGGTGCTTTACTTTGGTAGCCCCGGAGGCCAGCCCTTGCTTTGGTATGCTAATAGGCACCAGGTATAGCCTGTTGTCCTTTATGCCAGTGATGAAGGGGATAGCTCCATTTGGCAGAGAGGGGAACAGGCATCACAGGCTCCTGAGGGCTGCTGGCTTTGTTTAACCACCAAAAATCCTTCTGAAGTCCAGGACTGCCTTTTGGAGTTTGGGGGATTAGAGTTTCCTCTGGACACAAATTGCTGACTTTTGTAAGTCTCGTTTCCCCCCACACACACACTGGGGAATAGGGTTGTTGTGTAGGGGGATGAGACAGATGAGCAGGCTCTGGGCTGGGCGCATCCTAGGAACTCCTCCTGGTTCTACAGGATCCTAGGGATGGGTGACACTGCAATCCTCATCCGAGGGCAGGCGGATGCAAGCAATACACTGGCCCCCCGCTGTGCCAAGTGGCAAGCTGCTACATGCGAAGTCAAGATCAATGGCTTGCAATCTAGAAAACCTAGATATTTTGCCAGTCATGCTTGCACATACCTGTAATCCTAGCACTTCAGAGTTGAGGCAGGAGAATGATGAGTTCGAAGCCAACCTGGGGTATACGCAAAGATCCTCTATATTTGTTTGCTTGTTTTGCTTTGTTTTGTTTTGTTTTGTTTTGTTAGAAACAAGGTCTCACTGTGTAGCTCTGGCAGTCCTGGAACTCATGGTGTTGAGCAGGCTGGCCTCCAACTTAGGGAGCTTTACCTGTGTCTGTCTCTCGAGTGCTGGGATTAAAGGTGCGAGAACCTTTCTTTAAAAATCAAAAAGAAGGGGCTGGAGAGGTGGCTCCGCAGTTAAGAGCACTGACTGCTCTCCCAGAGGCCCTGAGTTCAAATCCCAGCAACCACATGGTGGCTCACAACCCTCTGTGATGGGACCTGATGCCCTCTTCTGGTGTGGCAAACTCACAGACATAAAAATAAATACATAAATCTTTAAAAGAAGTAAAATGAAATAAAACTGACTTGGTAGGTAAAGATACTTGCCTCTAAGCCTGACCTAAATTCACTTCCTGGGATGCACGTGATGGACAGAGAGAACAATACCCACAAGTTGTCCTTTGACCTACACACGTGAACCATGACACATGCATACCCGTGAACACACATGTACACATGTGCGCATACAACAGTGCCTAAAAATCAAAGAGAGGGAGGGGCTGGGGGTTGTAGCTCACTTGGTAGAGTGTTTGTCTGGCATACAAGAAGCCCTGGGTTCCACCCCCAGCACTTCATAAACCCAACATCTTAATTTTCTTTTCCTGTGGCTGTGATATTACATCTTGACAAGAACAACCTCTACATGCTCCTATTTGGATGCTTGGTCCTTACCTGGTGGCTCTATTTGGGGAAGCCTGTGGAACCTTTAAAAGTTGAGGCCTGGCTGGAGGAAGTGTGTCATGAAGGTCAGGCCTTTGAGAGTTATAGGCTGGTTCTGAGTTCTGTCTGCGAGTCGCCTGTGCCCCCAACACCTACCACCAGGGGCACCACCAGCATCTTCCCCGCCAGGATGGACTGAAAGTGCCCGATACCAAGAGCCAAAGCAAACCCCTCTTCCCTGGGGCCATTTTTTGTCAAGTGTTTGGGCAACAGAGATGTAAAAGGCTCTCTCAATGTCTGCCATCCTTGGCCACTGGACTCTAAGAGTCCCAAAGACAGCAATTCCCCGAAAGACTGTGCTACGGGCCATAACTGGATCTCAAGTTACCAGCCGCCTCAACTTTCTCACAGGAATGAGATTCCTCCTTAGTCTGGGTGCTTGAGGTGAGGCCCTCTCCCCCACTTCATGTAAGGACTGCTGTGGGCATGTGACCAAACAAGAGAGCTGTTGGTGGGCGGGGAGGGGAGAGATGGGAAATGGCATCACACGTGCAATGCTCAGGGTCCTTGGGTCTCAAAAAGGACCATGAAGTGGGTCAGAGGAAGAAATCAGCTCAGCCTGTTCCCTCTCCGCCTGACTCTTTCATTGTGCAGTGTTGCCATCAGTTAACTTCAGTGGTCGACTTGGCAGAAGCTAAAACCACCTGGGAAGAGAGTCCCATTGAAAGATCAGGAATACATGGGAACCTAGGACAGAGCTCTGGTGCTCTGCAAGAACCCCAGCCCCCCAGGCCAGTAAGAGACTGTATCTCAAAATACAAGGTGGATATCTGGACAGTGGTGGTACACATCTTTAATCGCAGTTCTCAGGAGGCAGAGGCAGGGGGATCTCTGTGAGTTTGAGACCAGGGTGGTCCACCTGGAGCAAATTCCAGGCCAGCCAGGGCTACACAGAGAAACCCTGTCTCAGGAAAACAACCAACCAACAAAAAGGTGGCTAGATCCTGAGAGATGGTGGCTGAGGTTGGCCTCTGGCCTCTGTATGCATGCACAGACTCACGAACACACAGGTACACCTCAACAAGAGGGAGGGAGAGTGGAGATGAACAAGAGTCAATGGTGCTCAGGGCTAGGAAGATGTACAATGAGCAGCCAGAAAGCACGGAGCCTGCAGCCTCTTTGGAAAACAGCTGGGCAGTTTGTAGAAAACTATATACACATTATCAGAGGTTCTAACAACCCCACCAACCCCACCCACCTGTATTTATGCAAGAGAAATGTGTCATTCATATATATATATATATATATATATATATATATATATATATGTGTGTGTGTGTGTGTGTGTGTGTGTNATATATATATATATATATATATATATATATATATATGTGTGTGTGTGTGTGTGTGTGTGTGTGTGTATGAATATCCATGAAATATATATATATATCCATGAAAATATAAATGCATGAAATTATATATACATACACATACATATACATAAAATAATCTAAACAGTAATGTCTGCAGGAGTTCCATGCATAATTGCTGGCAATCATAGGATCATCCTTCATGTCTCTCAACTAATGAAGGGCAAACAAGTATTCACACCCAGCAAGGAGAGTGATTGACAAAGCCCACTGAGGGTGGTTAACAACGCATCATGTGAAATGAAAGATGCTGTAATCAGGGGGTTGCAAACGAACAGTATGAGTCTGGTTTGCTCTTTGGTGGACTTTTGTTTTTTCAGTGCTGGGAACCGAGCCCTAAATGCTAGGTAAGCACTCTGCCACCGGGCCATACTCCCAGTCCCTCACTAGGGGATTTTAAGCAGGGGCCACACTCCCAGTCCCTCACTAGGGGATTCTAAGCAGGGGCCACACTCCCAGTCCCTCACTGGGGGATTCTAGGCAGGGTCCGTACCTGGGAGCCACATCCTCTTTATTTTTAAAGATTTTATTTAGTTTATGTATGTGAGTACACTGTCACTGTCTTTAGACACGCCAGAAGAGGGCATCAGATTCCATTACAAATAAAGATTGTCATGAGTTCAAGGTCAGCCTGGGTTATGTAGTAAGTTGTCGATCAGACCAGAGCTACACAGCAAGTTTTGTAAAGAGTTTTTTGTTTTGTTTTGTTTTTTTTAAAGATGATTGATTGATTGCAACAAATTGATAACAAACTGATCAGCCAAGAAAAGGGGAATGATCAGGTTTCACAAAGCAGGATGGGAAGAGGGAGGAAGGGCTTCCTGAAGGCGGTGACCTTAATCTGAGCCTGGCAAAGGACAGAGTATGTGGGTTGAGAGGGGTTAAGAGGTGACGAGAGAGTTCCATGAAGCAGGAAGAGCAGGCATGCCACACCCTGGGAAGGGATTCACCGGGGCTGGAAGGAAGGGTGTCTATAGCCAAGGCGTGCCATTCAGTTAATCAGACCTTGGGTCCTGCGGGGTCTGCGGAACCTTGCTAAGGCAATCGGGAGCTATAGCAGTCTTAGAGCAGATTGGCATACTGCACAGAATTCAACCTAGAAAGAATTCGGTAAAGAGAAAGGAGGGTGCCAGCCATGCA
The DNA here is from genome assembly GCF_900095145.1 of Mus pahari. Taxonomy (NCBI): domain Eukaryota; kingdom Metazoa; phylum Chordata; class Mammalia; order Rodentia; family Muridae; genus Mus; species Mus pahari. The sequence continues at coordinate 40,717,179 of NC_034609.1, read as the reverse complement.
GTAAGCAGCAAACACGAACCTGATGCCAGCTGTATGCAAGGGCACTGTTCCAGTAGCTGAGATCTGAAAAATGGACACAGACACGAGGTGTGGTGGCATAAACCTATAAGCCAGCAGAGTCAGGACCATAGGCTGAGTTCAGAGTCAGTCTGGACCATGGGGGGAGGGGGGGGAGGGAAGAGGTTGAGAAGATGGCTCAGTTAGTGATGTGCTTGCTGTGCAAGCATGAGGATGTGAGTTTACATCCCCAGAGCCCATGTAAAAGCTGGGTATGGCAACCTGTGCTAAGGTAGGTGAGATAGGAGACTCTTGGTGGCTTGCTGACCAGCCATTCTAGCAGAATTGGTGAGTTCTGGGTACAGTAAGAGACCCTTGTCTCAAGAAAGAAAGAAAGAAAGAAAGAAAGAAAGAAAGAAAGAAAGAAAGAAAGAAAGAAAGAAAGAAAGGAAGGAAGGAAGGAAGGAAGGAAGGAAGGNGAAGGAAGGAAGGAAGGAAGAAAGAAAGAAAGAAAGAAAGAAAGAAAGAAAGAAAGAAAGAAAGAAAGAAAGAAAGAAAGAAAGAAAGAAAGAAAGAGGAAAGGAACTGGGTAAGCTACTCAACATGGGGGCTGGAGAGATGGCTCAATAGTTAAGAGTACTGACTGCTCTTCCAGAGGTCCTGAGTTCAATTCCCAGCAACCACATGGTGGCTCACAACCATCTGTAGTGGGATCTGATGCCCTCTTCTGGTGTGTCTGATGACAGACAGCTACAGTGTACTCATATAAATAAATAAGCTTTTAAAAAAAAAAAGATATTTAACGTGGATCTCTGGTCTCCACAAGTACACACATGCACACACACAGGTGTGTCTTCACTACATACACCCACAAGAGACAGAAAGGTGCACACACACACACACACACAGGGGAGGGGGGGACTAGCCCTGTAGCTCTTCCATTCTGTCAGGGAAGACAGATCATAACAAGGAAGCTCATACATGAGATACTTATCTCAGGTAAATACGGTGGATGACAGAGGAGTCTGGGCACAATGCCATCAAGGCTACTGGACAAGATGCCATTTGTCTATCAGCGAGCAACAGGAGGCAGCTGACCCAAGGTCTGGTAGAACAGCTTGGGGCATTGCACCTCCCTCCTCCAGCCCTCCTGGCTGGGGTGAATAACAGCATCAGCCCAAAGCAGAGGGACTGCCTAAGTCAGAACCGGAAAGTTTCCTCTTGGCACTGAAGGTCGTGGCTGTTGCCATCATAAACAGAGACCGTGTTGACCCAATCACATGGGCTTCAGGATGCACCTGGGAAAGCAAACCTGACTTTTCGGATTTAAACCACACAACCCCTAACCAGGGTTAAGTTGGCAAAGCAACTCTCCCTCCATCTTCTCTGCTAGCAGGGGCGTTCCCTTCCCTGGCCCCTTTGTAAGGACCTTCCTGGAGTGTCACCACCAGTGTCTACAGGAGACATTTCATTATGAATTGAGCCTCTAAGTCAGGTCTAATGTGACTGCCGGCCCACCCACGGTGCCCACTGGGGCATGATGAAATGGAAGCCAGACGTAAGATCACCAGGCAGATGAGAGAAAGGGATGTTATTTGATGGTAAAGCTGGACATGCTTAGAGCTGTATCCACACATCACCTTGCACTCCTGTAATGGTTTTCTACCCAGAAGAATCGCAATCACCTCTGAAACACTTATTTGTTGGGATATACGGGCTCTACCGTGTTTGGTTTTTTCAATAAAATCACCTTCCAGTGTTTGGGGGCATCCGTCCGTAAGAGGACACACCTGGCTAGGGCAGAAGCCACTCTTGCCTTCCCACCTCCCATGCAGCTGAGGTAGCAATGCTCACTTTGCTCCATCACCCAGAGGCACTGGCACTAGGTTCCTGCTCAGAAGCCAGGAAGAGAAGCAAGCATAAGAAGGAGCGCATCTGGAGAAGGTAGGGCAGAGCCACATGTCATCTAGAGAGGACAGTAGGACCAAAGGTGATGGCGTCCTTAGACCTCCATAACTGGCCTGGCACCTGTTTTCTTTTTTGAGACGGTGTATCTTATATCCGAGGCTAATCCCCATCTGTAGCTCAAGATCCTCCCTGCCTCCACCTCCCAAGTGCTGGGATCACAGTTTCAACCATCGTATATGGTTTTTAATGAGTCGCTGGGGATTTAACCCAGGGCTTGGAACATGCTAAAGCCATTGCTCTACCAAGTGAGTTACAGCCTGGGTCATCGTTATCTTCTGGGTTTCTTTTTCTGGTTTGTTTGTTGTGTTTTTAGGGTTTTTGTTTGGTTTTTCAAGACATGGTTTCTCTATGTAACCCTGGCTGTCCTAGAACTTGCTCTGTTGACCAGGCTGCCCATGAACTCACAGGGATCCGCCTGCCTCTGCCTCCCAAGTGCAGGGATCAAAGGTGTGAGTCACCACACTCCACCTTTTTTGTTTGGGGCCGTTACTATCTTTCAATGCATTGTTTTTGGTAAGACTTCAACACCCCCACCCTTACTTCTCCCAACTGATGGATACATTGTATTTCAAAAAAAAAACAAAAGAACAACAACAACAACAACAACAACAAAACAGATTCTTACTATGCAAAGAAACCCCTTGCAAAGCCAAGACTAGGAAGGAACTGCTCAGAGGCAAGCTCCTAGCATAACTGATACGGAGTTGATGAGGTGACCTCATTGATGGAGATGTATCAGTCCAGGGCTCTGAGGTTTCAGAAGCCCAGGCTATTTCCTCTGCCTGGCAGTTGTCTCGAGATGTAAGCTCTCAGCTCCTGTTTCAGCGCCATGCCTGCCTGCCTGCTGCCATAGTCCCCACCATGATGGTCATGGACTCACCGTCCGATACAGGAATCCCAAATAAACTCTGTCTTCTATAAGTTGCCTTGGTTATGGTGCCTCATCACAATAATAGAAAAGTAACTGAAACACCGTCTCTCCAGCTCCACAAGGTTTGGGGTTTTGTTGTTGGATTTTTTTTTTTTTTATGGTTTGTTTATTTGGTTGGTTTTTAAATTGTTAACAGTTGCTGTCCAGGCCGGGCAGTGGTGGCACACGCCTTTAATCTCAGTACTTGGGAGGCAGAGGCAGG
>NC_034609.1:40710929-40713216 GCF_900095145.1 Mus pahari | reverse complement strand
ATAAACCAAAAATAAATAAATAAATAAATAAATAAATAAATAAAAATGAACCCGTAGCTGTCCGCAGGGGTGGTGGCTCAGGTTTCAGGGATGAAGCAGAAAGATCACAAGTTAGAGGCTAGCCTGGGCTACATAACAAAAGGGGAGTTGGTGGGCTAGAGAGATGGCAGTTATGAACCTTGGCTGTTCTTTGAGGGGACCTGGGTTCAATTCCCAGCACTCCCATGATGGCTCATAACCATCTATAACTCCAGTCCCTGGGTGGGTGGGTGGGGAATGATACACTCCTCTGACCTCCATGGTCACTAGGCATGAACTCGGTACACAGAGACATACATGCAGGCAAACACTCACATACTTAAAAATGATCAAATATTAAGAGGGTACTGGGATGTAGCTCAGTTGGCGGAGTTCTTGCCTGTCTCGAAAATAAATGCCTTAGCTCAGATCTCTAGCACTGACTAAACCCAGAGTTTATTCACATCTGTAATCCCAGCACTGGGGAGGCAGAGGCAGGAGGATCAGAAATTTAAGGTCATCCTCAGATACACAAGAAGTTTAAAGCCAGCCTGGGAAACATGAGACACCACTGCCCCCACCTCCACCCTCACCCCACTCCCCCCCACCCCCCCAAAAAAAAGAAAGAAAAAAATCTAGAGGCTGATGAGACAGCTCAACACACAAAAGTGCTTGCCGCCAAAATTGACGACTCAGAAGCTACTCGGTGGAAGGAGAGAACTGACTCTTACAACTTGTCCTCTGGGCTGCACACGTGGCATCTGTAAACACAATATAGACAATTTTTTCTTCAGTTTTTTGAACCAGAATTTCTCTGTATAGCCCTGGTTGCCCTGAAACTCACTCTGTAAACCAGGTTGGCTTCAAACTCATGAGATCTGCCTGCCACCATCTTCCAGCCACAACATATATATATATATAAAAAAATTTACCGGGCGGTGGTGGCGCACATCTTTAATCCCAGCACTTGGAAGGCAGAGGCAGGTGGATTTCTGAGTTCAAGGCCAGCCTGGTCTACAGAGTGAGTTCCAGGACAGTCAGGGCTATACAGAGAAACCCTGTCTCGAAAAACCAAAAAGAAAAAAAAATTGAGTCTATATCTGTGCAGATTCTACCCATCAAAAAATAAAAATATAAGCGAATGTGCCAAGAAGACGAAATGGAAAAGGACAGATGGTTCCTAAACACTGGGCAGAAAGCTCTCCAGACAATGACTCTCCCACCTCGGTCTGCATTTCTGCATTTTCCAAACATCAGTATCTGGATATGTGGAAGTCAATCATCAGATGAAGCAGCCCAGAGAGGAGCCAGAGGCCACAAGAGCGGAGATGCTTACAAATCACGTGTGTGATAAGGGTCTCCTGTCAAGAACTCTTTTGTTTGTCTGAGGCGAGTTAGAGTTTTGCTACTACATAGATTATGCTGGCCTTGAAATCACGGCAATCCTCCAGCATCGGTCTCCCAGTGTACGGGCATGAGTCACCACACTTGGCTTAGAATGAATTCTATAATTAAAAGACAACACAATTAAATGTGAAAAAAGAATGCAAAGAGATGTTTTCTCACTGAAAAGAGACACATGGCCAAAAAATACATATAAAGATGGCTAGGGGATGAAATACTGAAATGAGAGGCCACTTCACACCTTCGAGGTTAGGAAAATGTATATGTATGTATATGTGTATGTGTACGATGTATATGTATATGATGTATATGTGTATTTATATGACATGTATATATGTGTGTATATGTATGTATATGATGTATATGTGTATGTATATGATATGTGTATGTGTGTATGTATATGTATATGATATATATGTGTGTACATGTATAGGATATATGTGTATATATATGGTGTATATGTATATGACATACACATATATATGTATATGATTTATATATGTATGTGTGTATATGTGATTTATATGTATATGATGTAACAAAGTCTCGCTGTGTAGCCCTGCCTGGCCTTGAACTCTTGATCCCCCTCCCTCATCTTCCCAGGTCAATGATGATAAACATAACCCACCACATCCAAGTAGAATAGCTAACTGGAAAAAAAAACAAACCAGAAGCTGGGCCTGGTGACTCAGGCCTGTCATCCCAGTCACTCTCAAAGTTGAGGCCGAAGGATCACAGCCTGCCTCGGTTACTGAGTAAATTCAAGCAAGGATAGCCTGAGCAACGTAGTGAAATCCTATCTCAAAATCAAATGTAAAAGGAAGTCTGGGGATATGGCTCAGTGGTTGAATACTTGTCCAACACA
>NC_034609.1:40700599-40710713 GCF_900095145.1 Mus pahari | reverse complement strand
AGGCAGGCGGATTTCTGAGTTCCAGGCCAGCCTGGTCTACAGAGTGAGTTCCAGGACAGCCAGGGCTACACAGAGAAACCCTGTCTCAAAAAAAAAAAAAATGTCAAAGTGCTGAGGATGCTAAGGTAAGATGGTGATATCGCTGTCGAAGCACCTGCTAGCTGTTCCAAGGCTAAACACAGACTCCCGTGTGACTCAGCCATCCCACTCCTAGGAAAATACCAGGGAAATCAAGGCATGTCCACACAGAGATCCGGGCATGAATAGCTGTGCTATTCATAGTAGCCGAGACTGGAAAGAACCCGGATACCCGTCCACTAATGGACAGGTCAATGAGAAGTGGCCTATTCACATAACAGAATATTACTCAGTGATAAAAAGAAAGGAAGTGTGCGTCCATACTCTAGCACAGACAAATTGTAACAACATAAAGCTAAAGAAATTAGTCAGAAACATAAGGTGGTTCCATTTTACATGCAGTGCCCAGAATGGTGCCACACACATTTCTCCACAGAGAAAATAGGGTTGGGATTGAAGCAGGAGGCAGAAGATAACACAGTGGGAAAGGTGATCCGACTGGTGATGGAAAGGTTCAAAGGTTGTGGTGAGCATGTCATGGCCCTGTGAACACACTAACACATGGAATTATACACTTATATGACCATGGCATGGAAAAGAATTCCCCATGAAGCTGTTTTTAAAATGTAGACAAATGACTAAATATGGGGGGGGGGGGGCTGTAATTCCAGCACTTGGAAGATCAAGGGAGAAGAATCGGGAGTTCAAGGCCACCCTTTAGCTATATGTTTGAAGCTACCTGAGATGCTGTCTCAAACCTAAAGAGGAAACCAAGAAAGAAGGAAACAAAGAAACCAAGGAAAAAGCAAAGAAAGAAACAAAGAAACAAACAAAAGGAAAGCTGGCTGTGGTGGTCCAGGCTGGTTCATTCTTGTAATCCCAGCCCTCAGGGGTGGGGTGGAGACTGAACGATCTTCCCCCCCCTCCCCCCAGCTCACTAATCAGCCAACACAGCCTACTCTGCAGGTTCCAGGCCAATGAGAACCAAGATGGATGACGTCCCAAGGAATAATGATGTTTGCCTCTGGCTTCTACACATGTGCATACCGCACCACACATACATCTACAACAATGGACACCAACACACTCCATACACATATAGACACTAAATAAATGAATATTTTAAAAGCCTGGGATATAACCAGGAACACAGATGAAATGAGTCCCTGCCTAGCATGCATGATTCCCGGCGCCATATTAACTGGGCACGCTAGTACACCGGTAATCCCAGGACCTGGGAGGTAGAGACAGGAGGATCAGAAGTTCAGGTCATCCTTACCTACACAATGAATTTAAGAGCACCCTGGGCTCTGAAAGAGCCTGGCAGAAAAACTTAAAACTGGGGACTGGGGAGATGGCCCAATAGTGACACATTTGCCTTGCAAACACAGAGGACTTGGGTTTAGAACGCACTGGGCGTGGTAGCACACACCTTTGATTCCTCTGACTCTAGGAGGCAGAAGCAGAAAGATCTCTGTGAGTTCAAGGCCAACCTGGTCTACATAGCAAGTTTCAGGACAGCCAGGGATACACAATGAGATTGTCTCAAAAATAAACAAATAAACAAAGTAAAACAGATTTCCAGTACCCACGTACGTCATAATGGCAAGACAGGAAACTGAGCCACGCAGAGCCTTCTGACTCTGTTCCCAGCATGCTGGGGTGACAGGTGACAGTTGTGGGTTGCCACTCCCAGCTTCATGACATACTCCTGCTCATTCTACTTGGTACCATATCATAGGTATCAACATGTACCTGGTCTCTCCCCTTTATAGGAAGCACTAGGTAGATCGGGGGGGGGGGGTCCACATTCACAAGCTCTACCCCAGGCGCTGTGTCAACCCTCCACTACTGAAGCAATCACGACATGGCGGCACCTTCCCAGATCCTGATGCTAACATGCCGTAAAAAGATGTACGCTGGGCTGGTGAGATGGCTCAGTGGGTAAGAACACCCGACTGCTCTTCTGAAGGTCCAGAGTTCAAATCCCAGCAACCACATGGTGGCTCACAACCATCTGTAACAAAGGTCTAGCGCCCTCTTCTGGAGTGTCTGAAGACAGCTACAGTGTACTTACATATAATAAATAAATACATCTTCAAAAAAAAAAAAAAAAAAAAAAAAAGATGTACGCTGCTTTGTGGATTTCCATTCCCACCCAGCTTGGTGTGAGATAAAAGGAGCAGAGAAGCCAGGGATGCAGAAGGAAGTGAAGCGGGAAGATAGGGTCAAATCAGAGAGGCAACGGGGGGGGGCAGGGCGGATACCCCATATCCTGCACTGCCAGCATGGTGGCAAACCCAGTCTGAGGTCCTTGGATCCTTGGGTCTGAGGCCAGGCCCAAATAATAAAGCCCTGATGGGTGGGGCTTGAGTTCTTCCTGTAATTACCCCATCGGGCGGTCTAGGATATGATGGGCATAGCACCCTCATATCAGCTTAATGCCACCTATGGGGAACTGTCACAGCTCAGTGGGAGCCCAGACTCAGAAGCAAGCCTGCTGCCAAGTCCTCCCTTCCCAGGTCCCAATTACACCTCTGAAGGTGCCAAGGCACAGCCCTTCACCTGGACCCATCAGTCCTCCTGCCCATCCTTCATCCCGGCCGGGGATGCCCACTTCCTCCTGGCTTCACTTGCTCCTTTATAAACTGAGCTCCCAGAGTGGCTCGGACACTGAATGTGGTCCAGGATAAGAGGGGATCCTCCTGGCCTGAGCCTTGCTGGTACCCGGGGCTGGCCCTCGGGATCCCTAATCATTAATCTCCAGCTTTCATCTTCAGCAGCAGCATGGATTGTGGGATGGAGAGAAACACCTTGTGAAATTGAAGAGGAAACCTTGAGTCCTTGGGAGGGGCAAAGGCCAACCACCAAAGAATGTTGTTTGGAGAGATAGGATTCGTGTGCTGACACCAGTCCCAGGCTCGCCCCTGCCCACACTTGTGTCTGAGTGCTGATCCAAGGAGTGTAGGGACTACACACCTGTGACACTCATTATATCCCACCCCAGAGGAGTGGGTCTGACCCCATTGTATGTGTCTCTTGCTTTCCTACAGTCCTGTCCGCAGTATGGCAGGATGTGATTTCCCACAATGCCTGCCCTGCTTAGCACCCCAAATGCTTTGGACATTGGTGGTGCATGTCTTTAATCCCAGCACTTGGGAAGGAGAGACAGGGAGATGAATCTGTGAATTCAAGGTCAGCCTGGTCTACAGACCTGGTTCCAGATAGTCGTAGCCACACAGAGAAACCCCGTCTCAAAAGAGAAAGAAAGAAAGAGAGAGAGAGAGAGAGAGAGAGAGAGAGAGAGAGAGAAAAGAAAGAAAAAAAACAGTATTCCACTGATCCACTAATCTGGAAAACCTGGAAGGTGTGTGTGTGTGTGTGTGTGTGTGCATGTGTGTGTCCTACTAAATTAAAACCAAGATAAAGTCAATGATTCTAACAGAACCATAGGATTCAATGAGATAAAAACAAGAATTTAAGCAGGGTGCTGGCTCTAATCCCAGCACTGGGGAAGCAGAGGCAGGAGGATTTCTGAATTTGAGGCCAGCCTGGTCTAGAGAGGGAATTCCAGTCCTGCTGCACAGAAAAAGTCTGTCTCGAAAAACAAAAACAAACCCAATAATTTAAAAACCTCTCCCAACTAAGTCCGGGGCCAGATAGAACAAGGTCAGAATTTTAACAGACCCTATAAGAGGACTTACACCAACACTTGTCAAAGTGTGCCAGACAACAGAAACTGAAAGAATATTTCCAATTTCCTTTTTGTTGTTGTTGTTGTTGTTGAAGGCAATATTACCCTGATACCAAAACCAGACAGACTCAAAAGCAAAAGAAAATTATACGCCTGCATCTCTGATGAATATGAAGGTAAAAATTCTTGATAAGACAAACAGAATTCAGGAACGCATCACCGTATTATCTACCATGTTCAACTTGGTTTCTTCTCAGACACATGGGGATGGTTGAAAATACATAAAGCAATAAATGTAATCTACCACATAAATAAAAAGAGCAAGCACCCATTATCATGTCATTCCATGAAGAAAGGTCTTTTGACCAATTCCAATGTATCTTCATGATAAAAGTCCATTAGAGCGGCTCCCAAGAGTTCTTGAGGCCCCTCTGCTCTGCCAGGGCCACTGCACACAGCCACAGCCACCTCCCTCCTTCCCTCCACCCAGGGGAAGAGGAAGTGGTCAGAGGCCAGCAAGGGAGAACCTGAAAGAGGACGTGTCCCAACCCCGCTGCCCCCACCCTGCTGCGGAAGAATGGACTTGAGCTGGGGTTCCCAGAGTTTCCCCCACCAGGAAAGACAGAGCCAACTGAACTCCAACACTGATGTCCAGGCCTCCAGACCCCAGAGTAGGGGAGGGGAATGAGAACCCCCAAACCAACACCCAGAACTCTTCAGGCTCAGAGACACGAGGATGAAGCCCTGAAGAACAGTGAAGACGACGGATCCTCTGGAGCTGGGTGTTTGAATCCTGGCTGGGGGGTTGGAGGGGTATTGACAGAGTCCTTTCCGCTCACAGCTGAGGTGAGAGCCCATGAGGTACAGACACAGAGCGTTCAAGGCACTGGTTGGTACGCAGTCAGAGTTAAACAGATGTCAGTGCTGTTATACACCCGGGACGTCTCTGGGGTCTGGGGTTCACAGGTTCTTTTCTTCGTGACCCTGAAGTGAGGGCTCTGCCTGTTTAGGGTATTTCTGGAGAAAAGCAAGTGTGAGTGGAGCAAGAGTTGTACAACTCCACGTGGGTTGTGGGCACATACGTGTCCAGGTGCACACGTGTGCACGTTCAAGTGGAGGCTGGAGGTCAGAGCTGGGTGGCACCCTCCGTCATGCTCCACGTTTGTTTTTTGAGCCAGGTTCTCTTCCTGGAACCTGGAGATCACTGATCCAACTCCATACTTCTCTAGGGAGACCCAAGGATCTTCCTGACTCTGCCACCTCAGTCCTGGGATTACATGCCTATGCCCACATGTTTGGCTGCCCCTCCAACCCCCTTTTTTGGGGGAGGGGTGTTGAGACAGCCTCAAGGCCTCACCTCACAATGCAATCCTGGCTGGCCTGGAACTTGCTCTGTAACCCATGGCTGGCCTCAAACTCACAGAGATCCACCTGCCTTCCAAATGCTGGAATTAAAGGCATGCACCACCACACTCAGTGCTTGGCTTCCAGGGACCCAGACTCAGGTCTTGGGCAGCAAACACTACTCAATGAATTCTCTCTCCACCCTCCCAACACTCTTAAGGACAAGCACGAATAGCCCCATTATTTGCAGAGATCCATCCTGAGCCCCTTGACTACACGGTATAATGACTAAATACCTACAGGGCCTCACACGGGGAGCAGAGCCCTGCTGCCTCCCCGGATGGAGTCAGTTTGGCCAAGAGAGAGTGACAGTGCACCGATCTGGACAGGTGCCATTGAACAGCTGTCTGCAGCTCATTATGTCTCTTTGGATGTGGGGACTTGGGAGCCACATAAACAAATCCTACTCAGAAACTCCAAATCTAGACTCACAAGCCACATAAACTACCTTCCCCAGAATGCACCACTCTGGACTACATTTCCTAGAATGCAGAGCGGTCCTGCTGCTGCCCCATTTCTGAATCTGGTGGCTTCTGGGAGTTGTGGTCTCCACCTGTACTAGAGGCAGAAACCCCTGGCATTCATGTGGACAAATAGATGTGTTTATAAACCAGGGGACTCTGGGGGACCCAGAGGCACCTTGCATCCCATCTCAGCCTTCAGACTGGTTTTATTTGCAGCCACTTCTGGGTCTTGTGGGGCTATAAAAGCTATTATGTCATCTTGAGAACAGAAAAAAAAAGTGCATATTCATCTCTACATACCAGCCCACACTGGGACGCCTTTGGAGTATTCACTTCATAACCAGCTGTCTGTAGCCAGTGATCCATGAAGAAGAAGAAGTTTCTGGAAATGTCAGGTGATATGGACTCACATAGTGTTTTGCTAAGGCAAGACCATTGGGAAGACACGTGATGTTTGGAGAGAGCATACACAGGACTCAACAGGCAGTGACAGTGCGCTTGCATGGTAGCCTTGCAACATTTTGTTGGTCTCAAAGTATTTGTCCTCGTTGATCTTCATTTTCTTGAGAGAGGCATCACAAAGAACTTCTCCTGGTGTCCCAGCTGGTCCTGGTCTCTCATGCTGACTCATGCTGATTTGGGGGAGGCCTAGGGGTTTCTGCTGGATTGTTCTACTGCTGCTGATTCCTGACACTGACTTGGTATCCTGACACTACTGAACTGGACTGCTGGTATCCTGACAAACAGAGATTGGAATCGCCCCAAGGAACTCCTTCTTAGCAGGTCTACATCCCCTTGTCCTATTTACCATCTTTTCTCCCCTGCCTTTGGACAGTAGGATAGAAGGGGGGTTGAAGCATTTGAAAAGAACCCTATTAAATGTAGTTTTTTTGTTTGTCTGTTTTGTTTTGTTTTGTTTTAAATCTAAGCCTACAAGCCCAGTCACTGGCCAATGCTATTTTGAACACAGCTCTGGACTACATTTGTCTCCAAGTGCTCCTGAACAGAGTTCAAAGTTGGGAAGACAAGAGGCGATCTAACAGGAGGATATTCTGTCTGAAGAGGCTGCCTGGGGCCAGCGAGATGACTCAGTGATGGGCAAGCCTGACCACCTGAGTCAGGTCCCCAGTAGAAAGACTGACTCCCGCAAGTTGCCCTCTGACCTCCATAGATACAGTGGCATACCTATCCACACTCTCATCATACGCACAGTAACAATAATCAAGTATATAGTAATTTTTTTTAAAGAGAGAGAAACCCAATGGTCACAAGTTATTAAATAAATAAGGTCACCCTCCTTCCTATGCTCTGGGGCATTGGGTAGAGCTAGGTCACGTGACTGTCCTGTTCGATGAGTCATTGCTGAAGGAAGAGTGGTTACTGGCTTAGGACAGTGACAATCCACTAGGGTTGGACTCCCTGGGTTCACTACAGCAAGCACTCTGTGGTTCTCACATTCTCTCTTGAAGGTTACCGAAGCATCAGGAAGGTTCCAGAACGTTCTTTGAAAAGGTATCCCAATATTGAGATGAAAGTGAGACCTTTTTGCTTGAGGAAGCCCAGAATTTTTTTCTTCTTTCCTCTTTCCTTCCCAAGCCACCCAGGCTAGCTTGTAACCCACCATCTTCCCACCTCAGCACGCCCAGTAGTAGGACTGTACCACCATACCCAGCGAGGAATCCGATCTTGCTTTTTCCTCTTTCTTCTGTCCTAGAGTATTTCAGAAATTATGCTTCCTAGCCCAGCGTGCCACCAAATGCCTGCAACCCCAGCACTACTGCTGTGGAGGCAAGAAGATCACAGGTTCAAGGCTAGCCTCTGCTACCTGTCAAGTTCTAAGCTAGCCTGGGCTACATGACAGTTAAGCACTGTCGCAATCCTTTCCTGATGGCACTCAGGACAGTTCACATTCACACTGGCTCTCTTCCCACACATGCCTCCCATCCTCAGCACCGATAGTCCTCCTATATGTAGAATACCAAACCATTTTGGAAATTCAGGGTTACAAGTAAGGTAAATCACTCCTCCCGGTAATTGCTTTGTAGAGTGTATGAACTATCAGACCTGGGGAGATGGCTCAGAGGGAAAGAGTCCTTGATATGCAAGTATGAGGATCTGAGTTCAAATCCCCAGTCCGTATGTTTTTGTTGTTGTTGTTGTTTTACTAAAATTAAAAAAAAAAAAAAAAGGCCGGGTTTGAATGCACATGTGCCTGGAAACCCAGCAGTTTAGGAGTTGGAGACAGGAGGATACCTGTGAGTCCCTGGCTGCCCATCTAACTCCAGGCTCAGTGAGAGTCCCTGTCTCAAGGAAATAAGGCACAGAGTGAGCAGACAGGATATCTGATGCCGTCCTCTGGCCTCTGTGTGAGTGTGTATGCACATGTACACACACACACACACACCTTATTTACACAGTGCTGCTACCACACTAGGTCATCTATGGAAGCTAGAGATGGCTTACTGCACACAGGGTAAGTGTGAAGGTCACGTGCCAACATGTGCCCTTACCTATGAGGGACATGAACATTCAAGTTTTGGGTATCTGTTGGGGCAATGGGTCCCCTTGTTCGCAGAATGTTCTTTAGAGATCGCGCCTCGGATCCCCTGTGCAGGGAAAACCCATGTATCCTCAAAGGACCCACCAAAGAGACAAGCGCCACTCTGTTCAAAGCCAACATCGGCAGGGACATTACAGCCACTCTCGGCCATCTGAAGATCATTCGAGGTGGACTCTGGGCCCTGTGATGAGATCTGCTCCTCACTGTCAGAGGGACGCTCCTGGGTGGCTAGTGAGCTCAATGACACTCTGGTCCCCTTGGCCTTGATTCTCCCACTGCATAGTCCTGCATCCTCTAGGAACTGGGAGTGATGTCCAGGGAAGGCTTCAGAACTAATGTCCAATTACATTCTGTCATCTGGAATCTCCCATGGCTTCTAGCCCCTGATGGCCGACCCTGGCCACACAACACCTCCATCCTATCTTTCTACCACGCCAAACGCCCCACCAACCCCTCAGGGCTCTGCCTGTTTGAAGGGGCCTTTAGCCTCCAGGCCTTTGGCCACACAGGTCTTTCCCCCGGGCCCTAGTCGATGTCTGGGTAGATACCTGGCAATGAATCACATAAAAAATTGCTAACCAAGAACTGGGAACTGACAAGATTCCAAGTCCCCATTGAAGGTCAGGCTGGAGAGATGGCTCATAGGTTAAGAGCACTGGCTATTCTTCCAGAGGTCCTGAGTTCAATTCCCAGCAACCACATGGTGGCTCACAACCATCTGTAGTAAGATTGGTGCCTTCTTCTGGCCTGCAGTCATATATCCAGGCAGAATTACTATGTATACATAATAAATTAACAAATAAATCTCTTTAAAAAATAATTAGCTGGGCGGTGGTGGCACACGCTGCGGGAGTCAGAGTCAGGCGGATTTCTGAGTTCAAGGCCAGCCTGGTCTACAAAGTGAGTTCCAGGACAGCCAGGGCTACACAGAGAAACCCTGTCTTGAAAAACCAAAAGAATAAAAAATAAATAAATAAAATAAAATAATTAGAGGTCTCCCTTTCCTGGTCTAACCCTAAAAGCTGTCACGGCAGGACACTTAGACCATGTGTTATGTTTCTTCATTGCTGGGCAGTGCCACACGGCACCCTGAGGCAGTGCCCCACCCCCTCCAGGCCCCACCAAGTTCCGCCGTAACTTTCACTTCCCTGTCTGTAGTCTCTGCGCCGGTCTGGCACACGTTCTAAACAGGTACCCTAAAACTGGCTGTCAATCAGGGTGACTGTGACTCCTGGGTAGGCTTTCTAGACCCAAGTAAGTAAAAACACTCGATCTTTGGGACACGTGACACAAAAAGACATGAGCCGTTTATCTGCAATTAAATGAAATGGGCAGCCCATGTCTCGCACGCCAGCTCTATGCCTAGGGGGACATCTGCCTGTCTGGAGACAAGTCTGTCCCACCTGGTAACGCTTTCGGAGACTGATGTCATCAAGGCAAGGGGGCAGGGGGTTTCTTGGTAGAGAACAACCTAGGCACAGGTGCCAGGAATGCTTAGAGTATGGGACCCTGTGTCTATACCCACCACAGAATTCTCAGGACCACACCGAAAGGCACAGTGGTCAAGTCAGGGAAACCGAGGCATGGGTGCCTCCATTTGTTAGTCTTGTGCTGTGATTTCTCTCTGCTAAAGTCAACACAGAGCCGTGTAGAGAATATCCAGGAAAGGACGGGGCAGGAAAGGAAGGGTGGAGCCCTCCAGGGTCCCCCAGGTACCTGCACCTCACCACCAGCACTGGACTCTAGCTGTAACAGCTGGACTGTTACTGATCTGGCCACCAGGGGGCAGCAGAGACTGGGAAGTGCCTGTAAGCCCCGCCCTCCCCAACTCCTGTTCTAGGAAGTTCTGCAACTGGGCTTGAAGTTGCAGTCTTGTAAGTTGGGGGGCTTGCGGGGGGGGGGGGGGGGGGGGGG
>NC_034609.1:40671004-40698120 GCF_900095145.1 Mus pahari | reverse complement strand
ACACACACACATACACACACACACACATATACACACACACACACACAATTACTTATGTCTACACAAAACACAATAAACAATTTTGGGGCAGGACATGTATAGAGAGTGGAATATTACATAGCCACGAAAAGGACAGCAGTGATGACCCGTGCTACAATAAGGACGACCCCGGAAGACATATTCAGAGAGATAAGCCGGATGCAGAGAGTATATATCGTTTGATTCCACTTATCTGAGATCCACAGAGTAGCTAAATGGAGCAGCTAGAGACACACATCAGAAAGACGTTGTCAGGCACTGAGAGAGGAGATCGAAGTGAAGAGTTAGTGACTCATGTGTAGAAAAAAAATGATTTCAACAGGGGCTAGGGGTGGAGCTCAGGGTGTGAACTTAGCATGCGCAAGGCCCCAGGCTCCATCTCCAGCAACGTGGCACACACAAGAAGGTTAAAATGACGCGTTTAGGATATACACATTCTTTTTATTACATTTAGTGGCACCCAGGGGCGGGGTATGCACACTCCATAACACACCACACATGTGAAGGTCAAAGGACAACTTACAGGAGCTGGTTCTCTCCCATTCTCTCCCATTCTCTCCCATTCGGTTCCTGGAGATTCAACTCAAATCATTAGGGTTAGTGGCAAGCGCCCTCGGCCACTGAGCCATCTCATTGCCTAGTGCTTGCTAACCACTTGCAATAGAAACAAAAATGTGTTTCCACAGACAATAATGTGCCACATCTCTTGCTCAGGTAATTTAAAATTTCTGGGGGGCTTTCCCACGCAGTCGGGGACCAGAGGTAGTTCGGGGCTTGTCTCAGGTCTTGATGCCCTGGGGAAATAACTAGTACCTCCAGATGTTTAATCTGTTCCTCCAGATGTTTAATCTGTTCCTCTGGGTGTTTTAAAGGATGTGCACAGGCCGCCCGACCAGCAGATACTGTGCCTTCAAGAGACAGAAGTGAACTCCTGCCAGGCTGTCCCTGCCTGACCAGGGAGAAGTGTGTTAAGTGGTCCTGAGCAGAGAGAGGTAGCTGTGGTCAAAAGCCCACATTCAGGGAGCTAGAAAGCTGGTAACTGGGCGGGGAGGGGAGTCACACCGATTTCGGGGCAGAAGCAGATCCCATTCAAAAAAGGGAGACCCTTGAGACACTGCAGGAGTCTGGAGAATGCTCAAAGTGGAGGACTGGGGTCGGGGACACAACTCTTACCTTGTTCCTGTTCCACAGTGATTGTCGAAGCTCACACCTGGGCCAGCACTGGAACAGCATCCAAGAAACCCACACAGTAACCAACCAGGGTCAGGGGTGACAGCAATGGGAACGAGAGAGAGAGTCCTTTATCCACCCTCACACCCACGCTGGGGAAGAACCAGAGAGGGGCAGGGAAGGAGTGAGGAACAGGTCTGAGGTAGAAGCCTTCTTCAGCAGTCATTAAGACACTAGAATGAAGGCTGGGTGGTGGCAGTGCATCACAGCGCTCGGGAGGCAGAGACAGGAAGATCTTTGTGAGTTCGAGGCCCGCCTGGTCTGCAGAGTGAGTTCCAGGACAGCCTGGGCTACACAGAGAAACCCTGTCTGGGATCAACAGAAGGAGACCAGAAAGAAGGACAGGACAGAACTGCCGCCTGGGGGGGGGTGGGGCCTCAGCTCATGCTCAGTGTCTACAACCTGGAAAATCTTTAGAGCTCTCCTTGAATCATTCCCCTTCAGGAGCAACCAGCAGGGGGCAGCTGAGCCCCGACACTGTTCCTCCCCCACCCTTTCCATCTGCTGGCTGCTGTTTTCTGATACAAGCATGGCCCACAGAAATATTTGTGGAGCCCTCAAATGTGGGGCAGGGCAACGCCCCAGCACTTAACTTCACCCAGTGGAGGAGAGGAAGGAGGGCAAGCAGAAACCTCTTCTACTGCCCCCTCTTCCACTCTTTCCTTCTCCCTTTGAGACTAGGTCTCTGTAGCCCATGTTAGCCTCTAACTCACTAAGTAATGGGGAATGACCTTGAACTTCTGATCTACCCTTTTGCCTCCATCATCCAAGTGCCCGGTTACGGTACGGTATGTATCGCCTCACCCAGTTCTATCTGGTACTTGGGAACGAACCCAAGGCTTTGTGAATGATTCTACCAAGTGAGCGATAGACCAAGCCCAGAATTGGTGCTCTTTGCCCTCGGATGGTCCCTTCTGCAGGAGGAGTTCGGCAGAACACCCAGCTCCTGCAAGGATACTCAGGTTCCGCACTGTAGATGCTAAGATTACAGTTTCTGGACCCCAAAGTGGGAGATCCAGGTTCCTATCTCACAGAGTTTTCTATCCTTCTACCTCGGAAGCCAATGCAAGAAAGCAGCCACATCTGAGACGCGGGCAGGGAGCCCTCCTGGTCCTGGCACCCTGACTCCTCCCTGCAGGAAGGACTGTGCTCCGGGCCGAGCTGCAGCCTGTGAGCCTTAGCCTACTCTTACAGCTCTCCTCAGCCTTCCCAGCCTGGTGTGTGTGTGTGTGTGTGTGTGTGTGTGTGTGTGTGTGTGTGTGTGTGTGTGTGTGTGTGTGTGTGTTGAAGGGGAGAGCGCTGCAGCAGCTGCCTCCTGTAAGGGAAACTGGGTCTCCATGGTAACATTGACGTCAGGGGCCCAGGTTGGGAATGCGGCCTCCCGCCCCCAGTGGCCAGCTCAGCCCAGCCTCAGCCCTGATCTGCAGCAGCTGGGACCCCGGAGTGCTGAAGCCGCCGGCCTTGCCCTCTGATCTGACCCATTAGGGGATGCAGGGATGCCAGCGGGCCCGCGACAGGTGTGAGCATCCCGGTGGGCCTTGCTACCTGCCCTCCTTTGCCAGCCCCCATTTTGTCCTCAAAGTGCCCTCAGCTGGCTGCTTGCTTAACAGAGAAACCCTGTTTCCTGCTCCAGTTATCATCAGCCCCCTCCCACAGCGCATGTGCACTTCATGAGAATGGGGAAGGAGAAGGTGCCAGGAAGACAAACAATTCCCAGCTTATCATTTAGCGCGCCCCACTCCGTACCCGACCCAAGTTCATTGTTCTGGGATACAAACCCAAGAGGCCTTAGTTAGCCCTTCCTCTGCTGCGCAGATCCAGAGGTCTCCCTGCGGTTTCTTCAGCCCTTCCTAAAAGCCTGGCCCTGCCTAAGGGTGTTCCGACATGTTCTTCCCTCTGCCTGGAAGACTGGTTCATCTCCACTCTGGGGAGTCATTCCCAGAGTCTTCCTGTCTGGGCTTAGGCTGCCTCGGAACCCAGGCTCCTCTCAGAGGTCCTGTGCCTTTTATCCACTCTCTTCATGGCTGCCTCCTCACTTAGACTGGGTGGGGCTTGAGGTCACAGATGGCATGTGTTTTATAGTTCCTGAGTCCTTGAGGTGCCTTGTGTACAATAGATGTGTATTCTCTCTCTCTCTTTCTCCCTACATGCGCGCGTGCGCGCGCGTGCATACACATGGTTCAGTGAGTACGGACATTTGCCCCCAGGTCTGGCAGTCTGACTTTTTTTTTTTTTTTCCCGAGACAGAGTTTTTCTGTGTAGCCCTGGCTACCCTGGAACTCACTCTGTAGATCAGGCTGGCCTCGAACTCAGAAATCCGCCTGCCTCTGCCTCCCAAGTGCTGGGACTAAAGGCGTGCGCCACCATGTCTGGCTGACTTTTTTTTTCCCTTTTTCTTTCTTTTCTTTTCTTTCTTTCTTTCTTTTTTTTTTTTTTTAAAGATTTATTTATTCTATATATGTGAGTACACTGTAGCTGTCTTCAGACACACCAGAAGAGGGCATCGGATTCCATTACAGACGGTTGTGAGCCACCATATTGTTGCTGGGAATTGAACTCAGGACCTCTGGAAGAGTAAGCAGTCAGTGCTCATAACAGCTGAGCCAACTCTCCAACCCCAGACCTAACATTTTTAAGCTCAATCCCCAGGTGCCATATGGTAGAAAGAGAGAACTCCCTTTCACAAGCTCTTCCTTGACCCTTCCCCCCCTCCCCCATAAATGAACATAATAAAATGAATTTAAATCACACTTTTTGTATAGTGCTGGGTGGGAATGGGATCCAGGGTCTCCTGCATGTTAGGCAACGGCTTCACCCTGAGCGACACACAGAGACACCCCCCCAATACATTCTCACACAGCCTTGAGACTCAGTTCATACACACATCAGCCACATACACCTATGGTCCACACACTAATGTTTATAGTGTCTCAGACTCCACAGAGACACCACACAGTCAATCTCAGATGTCTTCATTGTCTCGAATGAAACCTGTTTGTGTCAGCACTTGTGCCTCCCCTCTCCTCTCCTCTCCTCCCCTTACCCCCCCGTGCCCTCATGCCCTCGATGGGCTCCCTCGATGGGTTCTCTGTTTTAGATGTCACATGCATGGACTCATCAAACTGTGAGAACTTGAGCCTGTGCCAACAAAGGGAGGCCGCTCCCTGCCGTGGCCACGGGGGTGGGGGGGACCACCAGAATTTGGAGGAATCTCTGACTGCCCCAGGGGCACACTTGATTGTTCAAAATGCAAGCTAAAACAACAACAACAACAACAAAACACTGCAGTTTGGGGTTGGGGTGTGGCTCAGCGCTAGACAGCTTGCCCAGTATGCTCAAATAATTAAGCCCCTGCATTTCCCCCAAACTCCAGTCCCACCCTCCAACCCTGTTAGAGACAGCTCACACACCTGAGTCACCGACTCCGCTCCGTTGCCCAGCAAGCCAGCACGCCCCACTAACCCAGTATCCATTCAGTTATACCATGCAAAGGTGTGGGTCAGATCTGTTTCTCCCTCCTACTGGACACGCGCAGTAGGCTGTCACAGTCACGACTGCCCCATTCTTTGCATTCAACCAGCTGCGCGCGCCTAGCATACGCAAAGCCTTGGGATCACCGCCAGTAAATCCAGTCATGGTGGTGGAAGGCTACAACCCCAGCACTTGGGAGGTGCAACAATGGGAGGAGAAATCCAAGTCCATCCTTGGCTATGTGGAGAGTCATAGGCTAGCCTAGGCTATAGGCGACCCTGTGAAAGGGGAAGACTGGGAGAGGCGGGAGGAGACTCAATCTCCAGCCATTGAGGGTCTCTGCTTCTCAGAGTCACTTTCCGGACTCCTGTTTTATAGAAGTACTAGAACCGGCCGTACCACATCTGCGGAGCCCTTAAACTGTGGAGAGCCAAACGCAGGTGCACTCCAATCCTACGCCACTTTGTCTTGACGCCTCTTATGGGAGATAGCAGCATGTACAATGCTTCATTGCTAGTTTTACATCGGTTCCATGTTGAAAGGAGAACGCTTGCGGATAAAGAATCACATGATTACCATCGATTCTAGCCGGGGCCTCGTGGTTCTGGTGCTTTGATAGGGTTCGGCTCCCCATAGATTCATGCGCTTGGAGGCTTGGCTCATAGGAAGTGCCACTATTGCAAGGTGTGGCCTCACTGGAGGAAGTGCGTCACCACGAGGGCGGGCTTTAACATCTCCTGTGCACCCGGTGTGGAATCCCACTCCTCTCCCGGCTGCGTTCAGAGCTCTCGGCTCCTCCAGCCCTGTGTCTGCCTGCACGCTGCCATGCTTCCCACCACCGCGAGATGCCAGTCCCAATGGAATGTTTTCCTTTATAAGAGTTGCTTTGAGGGGCTAGTGAGATGGCTCAGTGCGAGTGGGAGCACTTGCTGCTCTTCCAGAGGACCCAGGTTCCATTCGCAG
This sequence comes from Mus pahari, assembly GCF_900095145.1. NCBI lineage: Eukaryota > Metazoa > Chordata > Mammalia > Rodentia > Muridae > Mus > Mus pahari. Next base: position 40,692,417 of record NC_034609.1, on the reverse strand, counting down.
CACCCACAACTGTCTGTAACTCATGCTTCACGGATGAACGCAGGCAAAAAAACACCAAAAGGCACATAAAAATAAATAAATCAATCTTAAAAAAAAAAAAAAAAGAGTTGCCTTGGTTAGGGTTATTTCTTCACTGTAATAAAACCAAGACAGAGGTAAACCTCAGCATACTGGGATGCTGAGGCAGGGGCATCTTGAGTTCAAGGCTACCCCAGGCTACGTAAGACACCGTTGTCTTTAGAGGGATCCCAGGTCAATTCCACCTGTTTCCTTTTTGCTTCCCAAAATGTAAGTGCTGGAAACAGTGTTTCTGAGAGTCTTGCTATGTAGCCCTCCCTACCTATCTAGCTTTGGGCTTAGCGCAACCCTCAGCTTCCCTGGCCAATGACCTCACACCTCACCTAGCAGCTTCCCAGCAGCCAGTGTGTGTATAGAAGGCAGCGCCCTGACCACCTGGAAGGCATCCTGTGCCCTGGGGCATCCCAGTTTCCTTCTGGATCCTCAGCCCTTCTCTTCCACACAAATGAGAGGAGGCAGGCCAGCCCGTGTGGAGCTGGGGCCCTTCTTTTTACCCTTACCTTGAGAGCATTAAAAATAGCCAAGGGCAGGCGGGGCATGGCGGGGCATGGCGGGGCATGGCGGGGCACGCCTTTAATCCCAGAACCTGGGAAGCGTAAGCAGGTGGAGTTCTGTGAGTTTGAGGCCAGTCTGGTCTACATAGTGAGTTCCAGGACAGCCAGTGCAGGGTAAAGAGACCCTGCCTTAAAACAAATACAAACAACCCACCCAGCCCAGGGAGGTCTGTCACTGTGAGATGTCCCTTCCATTCTAGCCTCACCATCTTCATACCTTGTACAGAAAGCATATCTCTGCTAACAGGTCTCAGGGGCACTATGTGGGCACGCAGCTCCTGGGTCCTGGGCAGCTGCTTTCACCCAAACCCAGGTTCAACACTCTACCATCCAGGTCCCCAAATCTTGACTTCCAAACAGGACACCCTGCTGATGTCATAGCTGACCCCGCATAGGCTGTAGCACCTCCCAGTTAAGGTTACTCCGAGGAGGGTAAGCAGAAGTCACCCAAGGGCCTCATTCAAATAGATTATGGCAGGCATATAGGGCTAGCCTAAGACCTTGCATCACAGAGGTACCAGCGCTGTCGGTCCTACGCTCTGCACCTTAGCAGCCAGGCTTTTAAAGCAGTGGTCTGAAACCTGGCTGGACAGTAGAACCATCTGGCCTTTCATTACCAGGCCCCATCCCAGAGCAGCCGCCTCATTCTCTGAGGGAGCCCAGTCTTTAGTGGGTTCACAGCCCCGTAGGAGACTTCAATGTGGCGCCAGCCTCAAGAGCAGCATCTTGCCTGGAAACTGACATGTACAGGAGTGATCTGGGAACCTTGATAAGCACCCAGAGCCCGTGGTTCTAACTACCAGTACTGTAGTACAGTTCACAGATGGACCACAGCAAGGCTATAGAGGCCAATGTCCTCTCAGCTAGAATTAGAGTAGCGTCAGAGAAGAAAGCCAGCATGTTTTGGGATGGTGTCCAAATACTGCTAGAGTTTTCTGAGAAGTAACCCAAAGCCACCTACCCTACCATGAACATCCAGGCGGGCTGTGCATTGCCAATGGAGTCAGTCCTTTTACATCGCCGAGTTTACTCTTTATTATGATTCCCCAGCAGGTGGCAGTAGAGTCTAAAGACCCACCAATTCAGAGGCAGCTTCGCAAGGGCTGCCTGGCTTGCAGTAGGTGTTACCACAGGACTGAGAACATTTGCCCTGTCCCTTAAAATGTTCTTGTTTGTCAGGACAGGGTGGTGCACACCTGTAATCTCAGTATCCAGGAGACCGAGGCAGGAGGATCACAGCAGATTCAAGGCCTGCCTAGTCTGCATAGTGATGTCCAGGTCACCCGGGACTATTCTGTAAGGCTCGTTCTCAGACACCACCACCAAAATACAAGACAAAATCCCCCAAATTACTGCCCTTCAATCGGCTGCACTGCTTTGTATTTAGGGTTGGGGAACATGTCTGTATCCTCAAGATTCTGAAGGATGTCCAGGAGGATGGCCAGGCTAGTCCTGAGCTCAAGGCCACTCTGACTCAGTTGAAGTGGCAGGTATAAGCCAACATGCCTGATGCACAATTTGTTGTTCTTGTTGGTTTATTTTTAAATTGAGCTGTAAATACCTGGGACAGCAATCAACATTACAAATTCTTTTTAATTCTCCGTATGGATGTGTGTATGTGCAAATGAGTGCAATGCCCTGGGAGGCCAGAAGGGGGCGAAAGATCCACCCGGGAATGAAGTTATAGGTGGCTTGCAAGCCAATCAACAGGACACTGGGAAACAAACTCTCTGGTCTTCTGCAAGAGCAGCAAATGTGCTTAGCTGCCGAGCTGTCTCGCCAACCCCTTAGTAATCCTCACAAGTGCACTTTCCTGTGGCTCACAGAGCCGGCACCATGCCATGAATCTTCTCGGTATCTAACTCTAGAATCCTGCTATCCCCAAGAGGAACCCCTGCACCCGTCAGCAGACAGTCTGTCCACCCAAACCCTGACAGACGTCAGGTGGCTTTCCAATCCTCTGTACTTGGACATTTCCTACAGATGGAATCATACCTGGGCCTTTGCGTTGGATCTCTTCTCCTCAGCATTACGGGTTTGGAGGTATATTTATGGTATAGGATATTTTGGTATTTCTCTCTCTCTCTGTCTCTCTCTCAAGATTTATTTGTTATATGTGAGTACACTGTAGCTGTCTTCAGACACACCAGAAAAGGGCATCAGATCTCATTACGGATGGTTGTGATCCACCATGTGGTTACTGGGATTTGAACTCAGAACCTTCGGAAGAGCAGTCAGTGCTCTTAACCGCTGAGCCATCTCTCCAGCCCCTTCTTTCTCTTTTATGACCAAATATCCTATCATCTATATGGGTCTCCTGCACCCTAGGCAAGTGAGTTATACCTCTAGCCCTGGTCTTTAGATATTTGGCTGCTTCCTTCAGATGCTAATTCGAAAAGTTGTTATGATGTGATACAGGACACTAGTTTGCAGTGGACAGTTTCTTTTCTTTTCTTTTCTTTTTTTAAAGATGTATTTATTTATTATATGTAAGTACACTGTAGCTGTCTTCAGACACTCCAGAAGAGGGCGTCAGATCTTGTTATGGATGGTTATGAGCCACCATGTGGTTGCTGGGATTTGAACTCAGGACCTTTGGAAGAGCAGTCAGGTGCTCTTACCTGCTGAGCCATCTCACCAGCCCCAGTGGACAGTTTCTTGATTCTAGCTTTCCGTATCACAAAGACCCAGATGCAGAGTCCACAGGTCTCCTCTTGTCCCCTCTGTGTCCTTAACAAGCCCCTCCAACATAACACCATGGAGCTCTCTGCCGTTACAGAGGAGGGCTTGCACCTGCTCAACGGGCTGGCGAGATGGCTCAGTGGGTAAGAGCACTGACTGCTCTTCCAAAGGTACTGAGTTCAAATCCCAGCAACCACATGGTGGCTCACAACAACCTGTAATGAGATCTGACACCCGCTTCTGGCACATCTTAAAATAGCTACAGTGTACTTATGTATAATAATAAATAAATCCTTGGGCAGGAGCAAGCAGGCACTGAGCAAGCAGAGTTGACTGGAGTGAGCAGAGGTCCTAAAAATTCAATTCCACATGAAGGCTCACAACCATCTGTACAGTTACAGTGCTACAGTGTACTAACATACATAAAACAAATAAATCTTAAACAACAACCACCATACAGCCGTTCTGCTATGCCTGGCTCCCTTTACACTTGGCATGATCTCTCACCAGTCATTTATGTCACTGTATGGGATGGCTTTCTTGCTCCGTAGAACTGTATGTGAGTGTACTATTGTGTGTGTGTACTCTGTGTTAGCCAGACATTTGGCTGGGCCCACTGCCTATATGCCCCCCAGTGTTTACCTTCAGCGGATATGCTTTGCCGCTAAGTCATGCACTGTAAACCTTGCTTGCGTGTTGGACATGTGAGCTACATGTTCTACAGCCGCCCGGGGGCAGATCTGCTTGGCCACAGTGTGCCTATTTGTTTAGTTTCAGCAGACAGGCTTGCAAAGACGGCTTGTCTACTCTGAGCTTCCACCTGCTGAAGCCAAGTTTTCTTAGCTCCCCCTCCCATCAGTGCTGAGAACCAGCTAGCTGGCTCAGACCTTCCAGCCTGGCCAGGTACCACCCGGATCGGTGACAGCACAGCTCTTGGGTGGCAGTTCTTAGAATGCCCTGGAAGGGACTCTCCCTCTCACCTGCTTTTCCTGATACCAACATGATTCCACTCTCTTATCCAAGCAGTTTTCCATTCGGAAATCCGTTCCTCCCACCTGGCCTAGGCCTAGAAAAAGAAGCATGTGAAAGGTCACACACAGGCATGCCCCAGTGTGCCCACGGTAGGCTACTGAGGTATGGAGGTGACCCAGCTCTTGAGAGTGCACCTTTTATAATATATATATATATATATATATATATATATATATATATATATATATATAATCTATGTGAGTACACTGTTGCTGTCTTCAGACATACCAAAAGAGGGCATCGGATCCCAGCACAGGTGGTTGTGAGCCACCCTGTGGGTGCTGGGATTTGAACTCAGGACCTCTGGAAGAGCAGTCAGTGCTCTTAACCAGAGTCATCCATCCCTCCAGCCCCCAAGAGCACACCTTTTGGTTGTGTCCCCTTGTCCAGGCCTATCCTGTTCCATGGAAGAAACCCAAGCTTCCCCGTCCCCACAGCACATACATCATGTGGCCTCGGCTGGGTGGCTCGTTCCCGGCCTTTCTACTCATGGGACAAGAGGCAACCCAGGAGAGGAGCTGTGTGTGAGGTAGCCAGGATACTCCTGCCAGATACAGAGAGCATCAGGTTGTCTAGGAGGGCAGAGGGAAGGGAAAAGGGGCATTTGATCGACACAACAGCTTAACTCAGGGCAGTGGGGATATCCACAGAAGGCCAACAGCTTAGAAAAGGATGGAAACGAATTCTCTGACGTGTCTGTGTGTGGACACATGGAGACTGAAGGACAACATCAAGTCCCCAATTATCTTCTCCACCTTAAGTTTTTGAAACAGGGTCTCAGAATGTGAAACTTACTTGTTTAGCTGGGCTGGGCAGCCCACAAGCTCCACAGATCCGTCTCCATCATCCTAAGCTCTGGGACTCCCAAGTGTATGCATGCCACAGTTCCTGTCATTGTATGTGGATGTCGGGGGTTCAAATTCAGGTCCTCACAATGCTCATCTACCAAGCGTGTTACCAAGTTTTCTGACTTCTCCCACTAGCTTCGCCACAGGTCTACGTAGCCCAGACTAGCCTTGAACTCCAGACCTTCCTGCTTTGGCCTCAAGAACTGGGATGACGGGTGTGTACCATCATGCCTGATGATCTCTTAAGAGACTTACCTGGGAAGCAGCCATGGCTGGCCGGGTGCTAGGCTAAAGCCCACTGCGACCTTCTGAACAGCATCAAGAGCTGAGAAGCCAGTCCTCAGGTGTGTCCTGGCCCCCTCCCTGCATAGGACCTCCCCCCCACCCCTCTCCGTCCGCCCCGCCCCCACTCCCCACAACCACACAGCAAGGCCAACTTTCATGAGTCACTTACAGTTTATTTTTGCCTGAAAGTATTTCACATCTCTTTGTACACAGCTACGTGACAGTATTTATTATTAACCATCAAGAAAAGCAACATTGCGGGGTGAAAGTGGGGGTGGGGCGGGGGTGGCATGTCTTAGTTCTTCTGTTTTTTTTTTTTTCCTTTTTAAATTTTTTCCCTTTTTTTCTTTTTTTAATTTTTTTATTTTTTTTTAACTTTATTTTATTTTTTATTTTTTCTGCTTCTGCTTCTCTCTGCACCGGGGTGCTGTGAAGTACGGAAACCAGGGTCGGGGTTGGAAGAAAGCAACAACAGAAATCAACAGAGAAACGAACACAAATCAGAACTCACTCCACACACACACACACACACACACAGGCACACGCACGGAAGAAAACCTGCCACAGAAAGGGAATTAAGACCGAGACTTGAACCCAAAGTCTCTGTGTTTGTTTTGTCTTGTTTTTTTTTTTTTTGTTTTGTTTTTTTGTGTGTGGTTTTTTTTTCTTTTTTAAAAAAATTAGGGCATAGTTGGGGTTGGGGTGGGTAATAAAGTTTACCTGGCAAAGTATAAAACAACCGAAGCATGGTCTCCATCAAATAAGATTAAATAGATATAAAACAATTAATATCGACTGGTAGAGGGTCTGGTTTGGAGGTTGGAGGGGGGTGGAGATTTGTGCTAAACCAACATAAAAAGGGCTGGAGTGGGGGAAAGAGGAGGACTCCCAAAAGAATTGTCAAAGGGCTGTTTCTGTACAGTGAAAGGGCTTGGTAAGAAAAAGCCAACTGTCTGTAAAAAGAAATGAGGTTGGTCTGCCTCGGGACATGATGGGAAGGGGGTGCAGCAGTGACCGTGTCTGTGGAGGGAAGGTGTGGACAGTCGGGTGAGGTCGGGCTGGCTGGGTGACAGAGCTCTTCTCTCCCAAGAGACCATGCAAAGAGGTGGGCGTGGGGCATGCGTTAGTGAACCACAGGGGGCTGGGGGAGGCCACAGGTTGCAAGTCTCAGTAGGGGACAGGGACAGCTTTAAAAGGGGGTGAGGGACAACAGCAGGACCTCGGAGGACCAACTCTCCTATGGGGTATACAGGGAGGGAAGGTCAGGGCCCTTCCAGAGTCACAGAAGCAGAGGAGGGGAGGTGTGAGCTACAACAGGGAGAATCCATCTCTTTCCTCCTCTTCCCTCCCACCTTGATCCCCACCCACAAGGAAGCTGGAGACATCTGGAAATAATACAGAGTAGCGAGTGGGCAGACTGACTGACCAGGAGAGCATTAGCATACAAGAGTCCCGTAAGGAAAAAAAGCAATTAAGTTTCCAAAAGTCTTTTTTTCCCCGTTGTTGTTTGTTTCCTTAAAAAAAAAAAACAACAAAAAAACAAAACAAAAAACCAGAACCACTAGCACTAACCCGACAGCTGACTGGTCCAGACAGTACTACACGCCAAGGGGGAGGTGGGGAGGGCAGGCAAGTGGGGGCAGGTGAGGAGGGAGGGCCGGTCAAAGACTTCATAAATAAGAGCGGGTCCCAGACCCGCAATTTGTCAACGTTTCTTAAATAGGTGCGTTATTTAAATCTTATGTACAACAAGAACCACTTTGCATAGCGATGGTGGGAGACACAGGACGATGGGGTGACATGACTGGATATTCCTGTCCCAATGGAAGGGGCGAGATCTCAGCTCGGTGCACCTCCAGGAAGAAAGCGTCCTCCTTCTGGCCCGAGTGGACAGCATCGGGTTGGATGAATGCCCCCCTCCCCCCACAGTATCACACAACAAAAGGCAAAGAAAATCCACAAAGGGATCCCCGCCCACCCCTCCCCTGCCCTCCCTACCCGCTGTTCTTCCTCTTGTTGCCACCAAGGCTGCTTTTGATCAAGGTCAAAGGTTCCAATATGAAGCTCTAAGAATTAGGCGAGGGGTTGGGCGTGCTGAGGATTTCCCCACCCCTCCCCCCTCCGCCCTCCCCAAGACTCCCCCATCTATCCCGCAGCCAGGTGCTGGGACCACCCCGGGACCCACTGCTCTGCTCTACGGCTATTAGTCAAGAGTCGGGTATTTTTTTGTTTGTTTGTTTCTTTTTTTGTTTTGTTTTTGTTTCTTTTTTGTTTTGTGCGAGCCCATCCTGTGCACAGAGGGAGGGGCTTCACCAGGCTTCCGTGTAGCGAACATCAACCTCCTTTAGATTAGGAAGCTTGGCCTGTGGATGATAAAAAGGTACCTGGTCAAATACCAGCCAGTGTCTCCTACCACCCACACCCTGTCCACCATGAGGCGGGGGGGGGGGGGGGGGGGGGGGGGGAGGAGGGGGGCTCTCAGGGCTCTGGAAGGGGCTGGGCTGGTGACCTTAAACAGAGCCCAGGGCACAGGTGGCCTCAGAGACATCACTCAGAGTAGATAAAATTTTAATTGCCACGTCTGATATCCTGAGGCTTGTTTCCTGGTGATCACAGCTAAACTGAGTCCTGTCTCTGGCTCCCTGGTGGCATTCAGAATGAACCACAGCATTCTGGGAAAGCCCTGAACACCACGAAATAGATTTCCGTAGGTCCCTTCCCATTGTTAACAGAATGGTCGGAGAAGGTGAGGGACCAGAACACACCAGCAGTCAGCTTGGACTCCTCTTTGGTTTCTCTATCCTTAAACTGCACTATGGTTTCTTTCACCTGATACTTTTATTGTATTTGTTTATTTGAGACAGAGCTTCATGCAGCCCAGGCTGGCCTCAAACGGGTATGAAGCTAAAGATGACCCCTCACTTCTAATCCTTCTGTCTTTAGCTCCGAGTGATGAAGTATGCATTACCTCGTCGGGTGTATATGGTACTGGGCATGGGACAAAGGCCAATCAACCTGCAAGGCTCTTCTTAGCTCCTCCTTTTTGTTCCTGCTGGTGGACTAGCCTCTCAACAGCTGGCTCACTCCTTCACTGTATATATAGTGCTGCCTGGAACTCATTAATGGTTTCCTGCCTTCCCAACACACCTGTGTACCCACCAGTACCATTCAGTAATACACATGTATCTCCATGCACATGTACACACACACACACACACACACACACACACACACACACACACACGCAGCCTGCTCATTGCCTCTGTCCTGTGCCTATCAACCGTCAATCTTCAATGGCCTTCTCTGCCCAGGGTAGAAGGCCCATACAGAAGAAGCTACAGGTAAACCTGCATAGCTAACCATGTGGGTTTATCAGAGCACGGGGGCAGGTGGTCTCAGAGACACAGAAAGTGGCAGAAGTCTGGCATTTAGCACAAACGTCTTTGAACAGTCAGGTTGGCTCCAGATGCCCCAGGAGAGGAAAGATGGAGGTTGGTCAAAGGCTAGTAGTATCTCAGAGCCTGCACCATGTCCCTCTGGGGCATAAAAAAATAAGCAAGGGGCTGGTCAGACTGCTCAGAAGGTAAAGGTGTTAGCTGTGCAAACCTAGCGACCTGCCCTGGACACAAACACACACACACACACACACACACACACACACACACACACACACACACACACAGCAGGGGAGGGGGGAAAGCAAGCAATATTTTTTTTAAAAAGAAGACAGTAGGAACTAGAGAGATCAGCATTGCTGCTAGCACCCACGTCAGATGGCTCTCAACCACCTATAACTCCAGCTCCACAGAATCTGTATGCCCTCTGAGTGTACCCCACACATGCAGCGCTCTCTCTCTCTCTCTCTCTCTCTCTCTCTCTCTCTCTCTCTCTCTCTCTCTCTCTCTCTCTCTCCCCTCTCTCTCTCTCTCAATGAAAAGAAACATAAAAGGAGAGTGAGTTTCCTCATAAGCAGTCTCTCCCACTTGATTCCGGGGGCTCTGGTTTTGGGGGGGACTTGAGTGCAGACACCCCGAGAGCTATACTTCTCAAACTGCAGTGTGCCCAGGTGCCCTCCTTGGTGTGTTGGTGTGCAAACGCACAGATGTAGCTAGGTGCGTGTCCTGGGGCCACATGTCTTCCAAACTTCGCCCAGTGCTGTGAGCACTGGTTTGCAGAGGCATCTTAACTGTGCCTAGCTCTACAGGGGTGGGCCCCACTGCTGCCCCCTAAGTCCTGTGTCCTCTGGGATTCAGTGACTTCTCTGGTGACAGATCATGGCAGCTGCTGTCTGATACAGAAAGACTAGGCTGGACTGCACAGTGAACCATCAAAGCACAGAGCAGGGGGCCTCAGAGACACTAGCAGTGGCGTAAGTCTGTCCATTGGGCTCAGCAGGTACTAGGTCCAGGGCTGGACCGGAGAGTAAGCCCAGCTATGGGAAGATGGAAGACAGTAGTTGGTAGTAGCTGCAGGGCCACTGGGAGACCCCAGTGAAGGAGGACCCTGACCAAGGGCTTATGGGGACCCTCTGACAGCAGCTTCCGGGATGCTAGGGTGTCTCGGGGACCCAAAGCAGGAAGCGCTGAAGCCCCTGCTCCCACCTCCCTAAGAAGCACATGTGCTCTGATAGATGACACATCTGTTTGCTCCTGGTAGGCCAGGCACCGTGCAGGAGAAGCATCTCTAATGGTGGCTAGGGAGAGAGGGGTGGACAGGCCAGGGAGGGAAGGAAGGAACGAGCAGGGACGATTTACCTTCAGATCCTCATAGGTGTCAGCCGAGAGCTTGGTGCTGTTCATATTTAAACTGCAAAGACTCTTCATGGCTGGGGGGGTAAGCACAGACAGACAGACAGACAGACAGACAGTGAGCCCGCACGGAAGACTAAGGCGGAATGGGGACACTTAAGCCAACTCTCAGTGGGGATGTGTGAGGGAGATGCGATGGTGTGAGTTCACCCATCACGGACCAACAGGTAGCCCACCTCATGCTCTGGGGTCTTTTCTTAGTCCCTGACCTTTGACCTTCTCTCCCTTTCCGGTCCTGGTCCTGCCTCCTGGGGATTTTGGAATGTTCCCTGGTACCTGTTGGCTCACATCTTTGACTTTTGGTCTCAAGAGCAAACATCAAGGTAGGGTTCACTACGGAGCCACACAGGTGCTTGCTGCAGACACATTCAAATGCTTTTGCTGAGACCCCCCCCCCCGGAGGGGGGCCAGACAAGTGGGGATTCTGCAGGGTCGATTCAGAGCCCACCCTCCTACCTGCGGACGCCTCCCAGAAAGTAGGCTCAATATCGTTCATTTCCTCCGTATCAGAGCTCCCAACATGGAGAACCAGTCCACAGACTTGCAATGTCACAGTCACGTCTGTGGTCTACTGTCACTCTCTCTCTGCCACCTCCCAAGATTCTGCCTGGCCATTTCACAGTTGAGCCAGAGGCCTCCTGTCTCTAAGCTATCAGGTTAGAAAACAGGGAAACTGGAGCATGCAGATTCCCAGGATCAATATCCTTCCTTGATAAGTTCTGTGAGACCAGCATCCCAGCCCCTCCCCCCAGGCCCCTGTCACAAAATGCATCTCAAGAGAGCTCCAGGAGCACCTGGGGACCCAGTAGCAAGGCTGGAGTTGCTAGTGTGTGTGTGTGTGTGTGTGTGTGTGTGCCCCAGAGAACTTTCCTTGCAAGTGGTTTAAGGTAGCTGGAGAGAGGCCCAGGCTCATCTCGTAGACTTTCACCTTTCCTCTACACTTCTAGTTCCCCGAGGGTGGGGACACCCCTCTGCTTGTTCTCAGCGCCACACCTTGCCTGTGCTGGCATGCAACAGGTCTGCTACAATAGAGTTCTCCATGGATGAACTCTTCCCTTCTCCCAGGGTGCCCAGCTTGGGGTCAGCCCACCTGCTGCAAGGCCCGGGTACTCACAGCTGAGGGCCAGCAAGCCCGCGTCGGTGACTGGGGTCTCACACAGGTTCAGCACCTGGAGCATAGTGAGGTGTTCCGACAGGAGCCGCAGGCCGGCGTCTCCAAACTGTGGGGGTAGATGGGTATTTAGCTTCTCCTGGCCAGGAGGAGGGGAACCTCAGGTTGGGGAGAGGAGTGTGTGTGTGTGTGTGTGTGTGTGTGTGTGTGTGTGTGTGTGTGGTCAGGCTATGAGGTCACAGCTTTCTTTTCAAAGAGTTTCAGATCTAGTTTATGGCAGGGACATAGGGACGTAGGCCAGGCAAGGGTCTCTCTGTGAGCACGTGGCCTAAGACGCCTATGCCTGAGGTAGTGCTTGAGGGGTCTTTTCCAGAGACAGAGGAACCTGTTTACCCTAAAGAGCTAGGTCAGGGTATGAAGCTGGGGCCCCAGCAGGCTCTAAGAGAATATTCACACGTACACCTCTCAGTAGAAACCAGGAGACCTGAGGTAAACCCTCAGCCCCGTGTCTCCCAACTCAGGAGTCTGTGCAGGAACTGCCCCGGGATTCAGTATTTCTGACTAGGAAATAGGCACAAGGCCACCAACGTCCTCTTGTCTCAGGGGTGGTGGTGGTGGGAGAGTGGGTTAGGGTTATGTGTGGAGAGCAAGTGGCTGGGCCCATGGACTCTGGGTAGGAAAGGTCAAGTAGAGGGGGTGAGGAAGAGGGCAGGGTGGGGCGGGCACCTGCGTGGACCACAGATTGAGCTGCTTGAGGGAAGGCAGTTTGATGAGGTGCTCGGCACAGGCACTGGTGACGTTGGTGAAGGCCAAGCTGAGGTTCTCCAGGTTTCCAAAGGAGCCAGAGCTCAGCAGGCGGGCCAGGTCCGCATCCTGCAGTGAGTGGTATGATCTCGTGACCTCAGGGCAGGCCGGGGTGTCCCTCATCAAGCGGGCCTCGGCCCTGGCCCTCTGCCTCATCTGCAGCCAACACTGGCTCTGACCACCCCGAGGGCTTCGCGTTCCCCAGAAGCTATGGGGTTGGTGGCTCAGCCTGAGGTGTGACTCGCGGCTTTGAGTCGCAGCTGGGTTGTAACCCAAGGCCAGCCACCCTCCCAAGCAGAGCGTGCACGTGCACATGCGTGGTGTGTGTGTATGTGTGTGTATGCTTGTGTGTGCACACCCTCTCATGTGAATAGCTAGCCACCACCCTCAGCTCCAAGCCGGCAGAGAGCCACACATGCCAATTGCCCTGGACTGTGAGGGTCTTCTCTTTGACTTTTAGCTGTCCCCTCAATTACAACTAATTTCCCAGCACTCTTTGCAGCTAAATATGGCCAGGTACTGAATATGGACAGCCAGACCAAAAAAAAAAAAAAAAAAAAAAAAAAAAAACCCAAGAACTTCTAGGAAGACTCTCTAAGCGAAGGGCGGGCTGTTCCCTGCCGCTTCCTCCTTTCCTGCTGGCTGGAATGGAGACACAGAGGCTGGAGCCTGAGCAGCCTTCCTGGTCCATGAGGAGGAAGCCATGCCTTGAGGACAGGGGCGGGTAGCAAGAAATCAGATCCCCAAAGACTTCAGGAAATGGGGGAAATGGTGGACAGACCAGACCATACAGGGTTGTAAAAAAAAAAAAATTGCTATTGTTACCATGGTTACCGGCAACCCCTAGGCAATACTGCTGACGTCACCAGCAAGCTTTTGTTGTTCTCAGGCGTCAGAGCTAGAGTCTCACACAGGCTAAACGGGTGCTCTACCTGTGAGCTACAACGCCAGCCTCCTCAGTATCAACAGAAAGCTTTAGCGTAACATCTTGATTTGGCTTGGTTTCTATTTCAGCCCCTTCAGTCCATTTACCTTCTAGAAGAGCTGGACCCACCTCCCTGTCCCACGGTAGACACCTGTGCTGTCCCCTCCCCATCATTCCTCATCCCAGGGGCTGGATCGCTCACCTCCCCCGCTCTGCGAATCTCGCCCTACCTCACCCCACCCCACAGAGACTAAAATCTACTTACCGTGGACTTGGAGGGCAGTGTTAGCCTGGTGGGCCCGCCTTTCCTTTGCTGCAAAAGAAATAAGACCAGTTGAGACACATGTCCGCTCTGTCACCAGGCTCACGAAGCCATGGCTACTTCCTCAGGAAGAAGACGCCATGCTGGCCACAGCAGAGTAGTATGTGACACCGAAACACTGGCAGAGATGGACATGTAGATGCTCTGATGGGAGGTGATGTTACCTGTCCAGTTTTAGGGTAAGTGGCACCCACTTCCACCTAGAGTCCTGGCAGGCGATAGAGAAGTTTTATACCAGTGTCTCGTGGTGAGGCTGGTCACACCTGGGCTGTGCATACTTTTTGCCCAGAGCCATAGTAGGGAGAGAAAAGGATGGTTCCCGGGTAAAGGGTATAAAGGAATGCACTCATGAACCCGAGTGTGCACACATACAGCTAGGATCAGGTATGACAATGACACATGGGCTCCTGTACCGAAGTGGAAGTGGGCCGTGTGACTTCAGCCTGCCTGCCTTACCTCTCTGTGTCCATCTAGAGTCACATGAGAAGTACAGGAAACAACCCCCAACTCTCTGGGTGTGGAGCGGCAGGCACAAGGAGGCTGTCTCACGCTCTGAGAATGGTTGGGCAGTTGAGAACTTACCAGCTCCTTCAGCTCCCGCTGCCGGTCGCATAGCTGTTCATACATGCGCTTGCCCACGTCTGTGCTCTCCAGTGTGGAGATGATCTGCAGTTGGGTGTCGTTGTTGTCGATGATATTGTATTCCAGCATCAAACACAGGATCTGCCAGGAGCCATGGAGGGTATGTCAGGGAATGGCCTGCCACAGGACCTTGGTGTATGCCGTTTCCGAAGTTTGGCGTTTTCTGCTTTGGTCCCATGCTAATGTCTCAATCCTACCTCCAGGGAAACCTAGGGTTCTCCCAATGGGCCTGTTCCTTCTTGTAAGGTGGGGCCCTATTCACACGCCCTTGACTGATGGGCAGCTTGGCGACTGCTCTCTAGAGGGTAGTGTGGCAAGGTGGTGCTCCCCAATTCTGACAGCCGTTATAAAACCCTACTGCTCACGGGACAGGAGTTCTGGGAGTGTGTGGCATTGGGGGACTTCGGAGCAGTGAGAAGTGGGGGGGACAGAGGAACAGTTAGAAGTGACATGAGGCACCTGGGCTTGTGCTCTTGACAACTTGAGCAGTGGCCCCCAAACCCCACAAAGCAGAGAGGCTGGGGCTGCTTCAGTCCTCTAGTCGGAGAAAGAAGCCTTATTAAGGACCCCGTGGGCTCCAACCCCCATGCAAACTCTAGGAGACCCCAAGGAAAAATAACCCAGGAGAGCCTGACTACCCCTTGGTCTGTTATATGTTCTATGTGCAGACAGTTGCTATATAGTACTAGATAATCAGAACAGAAATTACTGGACGGCTGTGATCAACACTCGCTAGCTCCCAACTGCAATGAACCAGCAGCAGCCTGAGAAAGGTCGCTGCATATCCAGGAAGCTACAACCACACCTGCCTTGCCCACACTGCCTGCCCCTCACACAGATGCCCTGCAATGGAACCTGGGGACCAGGGCCTTACCTCTGCCATGGTCTGGTTCCCTCTCAGGGCCAGGAGCATACAGGGGCCCAGCTTGTTTTCTGCCAGTGAGAGCAGAAACTTTTTGGTCTTGTAACAGGAGCCCATGAGAATGTGCACCTGGGAGGTGAGAAGACACAGGTGAAGTACCCATGATGCCACTGCGGTGCTATGACCCTTAGCACCAGCCTCCCCCACCCGGCCCGGCCCCCACACCCCCGTGGGCAGGAACAGGTTTTGGAAAACCAGGAAACAGTGACCCTCCCTGCTTGTGCCAACTGCCTTGTCTCCAGTAATGACCAGACTGTTCCCTGTGGGATGGGGTGCAGGCATCAGGCACAGTCACCCAGGCAGGCGAAGGCAGTGGCTACTGGAGTTGTTCAGGGGATCGGAGGACTAGCATTAAAGGGTTCAGAAGTAAAGTGGGTGAGGACAGAGTGTTCCACAGATGGGTGGTGCTGATGGATGCAGACCCGTGTACCGGCATGCCGGGATGTTCCGAGTCAAGATGTTAACACTCACAGTCTATTTTACTACAGTAACAAAAAAACCAAAACAACAACAACAACAAAAAAGACTTCCTTTTTCCTCAGTTCCCTTCACAAGCTACTAGTCTTATACATTTCTAGCATTGAGGGTACTAGGTAGAAATTTCTAGGCAGTCCTTGCTAGGTGGGGGACAAGGGGTCCGACTCACTCCTTTCTCTGTGATACCAAACCAAAAGCTGTTTCGAGAGATCACCCCACCCAGCAAAACCTGCTCCCTCCCCAGATATGCTGTGAGTGGTGTGTGTGTGTGTGTGTGTGTGTGTGTGTGTCTGTCTGTCCATCTTGTATTTAGAGGTGATGGCATATAAGCAAGGGCTCCCAAACTCGTCAACAGAGGCAGGGGAGTCCAAACATCCTCTCGAAGAGACAGCCTAATCCAAGGACCACTTCTCGCCATGTGTCTCCATGGAAGCAACACGCTTGCATCCCCGAGGCTGCCTGCTTCCTTCCCTGTCTATGTACTCTTCTGCTCCATCATTAACAACTCTGGCATACAAACGAAATCACTCTGGCGGGAGCTTACTCCCCGAGTTCTCTCTCACACCGAGTCCCCGCATGAAGGGGTGGGGGGAGACTCCACGCATTGCCATGGTGAAACTGTGACATCAGAGGAAGCCAGCAAGGCGACGGTAAGCAAGACGTGGCACAACCAGGTGGCTCAGCGTGTTTCTAGGTACACAGGACATTCAGAAAGCAGGTCCAGGGGAGCAGGCAAGGGGCTTGGAGCGGATGCGTAAGGATAGGGAGCTAAAAATAAGGCCCTTGAGGTGGTGTCTGAGGGGAACACGCCTATCTATCGTCACTGCACAGATCTCAATGCCAAATTCACTGTGGTAGCTGTTTACCCTGCAAACCAGTCCCTAAGAGAGAGAAAAAAAATAAGCTGAACCAAGTTGGGGTCAAAGGAGTTCCTGGGTGGCTCAGTGTGTCTCTCATGCCTGACACTACACACAATTGCTACCTATGGTGCCCTGGCGAAGCCTCTCTTTGTCTTGTTTTACCTACAAGGAAGATGGAGCCTACCCAGCAAGTCAGCACAGAAGGCCAACTAGGAGAAGACTGGGCAGGGACCCCAGGCCCAGGTCTAGCAGATGCCTGCATTTTCTCCACATCACATGACCCCAGAAGAATGTGTAATGGAGTTGGGTGTGTCAAAGATCAGAGTGCATCCGTGTCCCTCTGCTACAGAAGAAGCCACTACCTCGAAACAGTAATCTGGTCTACAAAGGGCTGGCAAAGAAGTGTTGTCAAGCAAGCCACTAGACTTCTCTGGGCCTCTCGAGGCCCGGGTGTGATTCAAAAGAGCTGAGCACAGGACTTAGCTGATACAAAGCTCTGTTCTCAGCCTGTAGGTTACAACCCTTTTGGGGGCGGGGAGGTCAAACCATCCCTTTATAGGGGTCACATCAGATATCCTGCATACCAGATATTCACATTATGATTCATAACAGCAGCAAAATTACAGATACGAAGTAGCAATGAAATAATTGTATGGTTGGGGGTCACCATGACATGAGGAACTGTTAAAGGGTCGCAGCATTAGGAAGGTTGAGAACCATTGCTCTATGGGAAGAAGCCACTGAGGATATTTTAGTGACACCTCAATACTATGATCGGAAGTGGGGATGAGAACCCTGAATCTGGCTCCCAAGCCTCTCATTATGAGGACTGGCCAAGCACGTGGCTATGGCATACCTTGTGCCAAGATGAATCTGTCCCTCGCATAGAACATCACCATAGCAACCAAGTCTGACCAACGACTTGTACACATACATGTACACCCACAGAGACAGGGCTGTGGCTTTGTAGGGCAGAGTACCCCCCAACAGGGTGTGTCTCTGTATCTGCTTTCTATGTTTCGTCCTGGGTAGGTCACTTCCTCTCTCTGTACTTCCCAGAGCAGGTGACAGGCTCTTGGCCCAGGTACAAAGGGACTAGTGACACTCTCTGCAGTGGTTTGAATATGTTTAGCCCAGGGAGTGGCACTATTTGGAGTTGTGTTCTTGGAGTAAGTGTGTCCCTGTAGGCATGGGCTTTAAGACCCTCGCCCTAGAGGCCTGGAAGTCAGGACAGCAACCTTCAGGTGAAGATGTAGAACTCGGGGCTGGAGAGATGGCTCAGTGGTTAAGAGCACTGACTACTCTCACGAAGGTCATGAGTTCAAATCCATGCAACCCCACGGTGACTCACAAGCATCCGTAATAAGATCTGACGACCTCTTCTGGTGCTGTCTGAAGACAGCCACAGTGTACTTTGATATAATAATAAATAAATCTTTAAGTTGGAGCGAGCGGTGCCAACTGGAGAGAGCAGAGGTCCTAAATTCAAATTCCCAGCAACCACATGATGGCTCACAACCATGTACCCATATACATAAAAGAAAAGATCTGTAGAACTCTCAGCTCCTCCTCTCCTGTACCATGCCTGCCTGGATGCTGCCATGCTCCTGCCTTGATGATAACAGACTGAAGCTCTGAACCTGCAAGCCAGCCTCAATTAAATGTTGTCCTTATAAGAGCTGCCTTGGTCATGGTGTCTGTTCACAGCAGTAAAACCCTAACTAAGGCACTCTCCCTCTATGTGGCTGGCACTGTGCTGTCCAAAAGACTTGCAGGCAAGCCATAGTGGGCTGGCTGCTGTGTACCCCAGGATGGACCAGCTCAACGCCCACCAGCAGCTTCCTGTGGGGACCCCACGTACCATGCTGGCGAACAGCTCCCCGTCATCATCACAGGCCACCCCTCCAGGGCTGTAGAGCTGGAACCAGCCATCCTTGCCTGCCCGCACGCTCAGCAGACACGAGTGGACCTGTGGGCAGAGGGGACAGACACTGTCAGTCCTAAACAGTCTCAGGTATGAAGGTAGCATGAACAGTGTCCAAGCCAGGCAGCCAGGAAACACATGAACTTCCTTTAGCTTCACAAGCTAAAGGCCTCCAGCCACATGTCTTCAGCTCTCTAGGACAATCCTGAGGCTTAGCTGGAAAACGCTCATACATGCCTACATATACACACCCATACCTACCCCCCCACCCCCACAGTGATCACACACACGAACACACATATACACACATCTACCCACCGTGATCTCACACATGCACATATACACACATCCACACCTACCCACTGTGATGCCACACACGAATACGCACATACACACCCACACCTACCCACTAGGAACCCCCCCCCCATAAACACATCCACGCCTATCCACTGTGATCCCACATATGCACACACCCACACCTACCCACTGTGATCCCATACATGCACACATATATACACACAGCTTCAGGCTTAAGGACAGCTGAAACCACAGCTGGTGACATTTTCTCATTAGCCTTTCTGCTTTCTCCCAACTGTATCTGAAGATGGTTTGTAAAACCTGTGATGGAGATAGAACTTTCTAGAATAAGGTTTCCCACTGCAGCCCGGAGACCATATAAGAAGCAGGAAAGATGCTTATAACACATGGTCTTGGTTCGACCAGATCTGGGGAATCTCAAATCATGAGGGTTAGTGGGGCCTGCCTTGTAGGCAAGCAAGAAGGTCTGGGGACGTTTCCCTACAGAATCTAGACTTGGGGCCTGAGAGACTGGGTCACAGGTCATGAATGTATGCTTCTGGGCGGGGCCAGTGTGCCCTTACCACCACAGCTGGTTATGTGGTATGGGACATTAATGACTTAACTTCCATTCCCAACTCTGAGAGGGCTGGGCAGGAGGAATATCAGTGATGCTTTTTGAGTTTTTTTTTTTTGAGACAGCGTTGCTCTGTTCCTTCTGGCTATCCTGGAATTACCAGGCTGTCCTTGAACTCAGAGATCTGCCTGCTCTATTTCCCAAGCCCTGGGACTAAAGGTGTGTGCCACCACTGCCTGGCTGGGGGGGGGGGGGTGATTCTGAAGTCATGAAGGGATAATGGCTTCTTCTTGGGCTTGTAAGGGTTAACAGGGAGCATGCGCGTGCCTGATGTGGGGCAAGAGCTTAATCTGCCCTTGGGTTTTCTGGAGCTCAGAGCTTTTGTGAGAGCTCCCAGTTCAGTGATTGATTCCTTCCGTGGCCCAGGGACCCCCACACTAGCAGCACAAACACCAAACACGGGACCACAACATTGACCGGAAGCTGGTTGGGCATTCATGGAGGAATCTGAAGCCATGTGACACAGGGACACTGTCTGCCAGTCTCTGGCTAACCAAAACGAAGTCCAAGAGGCTCCACATGGGGAAAAGAGGCACACGGGCTGCACACGGGCTGGAACCTGTATAGTCTGTTCTAAGAATCTGGTGACTCAGTGGTCTCTGCAAGGAGACCTAGGAGGCCCCCAAACTATTTTTCTACTGTAGAAAAAAAGGCTCACTGCACTGAGGAATGGCTCAGTGTTTGCTTAGGTCCCATCCCCAATACTCAAGTGTGGGGCAGGAAGTAAAAAAAAAAAAAAAAAAAAAAAAGACTTACTTCCTGTCTTGGATCTTCTGCAAACCTCTGAATCACGTACTTCAGTTCCCTGGAAGGAAGAGGAGGGCGGGTCATTTGCAGGCCCAAGTGGACAGGGAGGGGTCTGGGAGGCATGGAAGAGGAGCCAGGAGCAGGTGGGGGTAGATAAGGTGAGGCACATGGGAGAAATTCTAGCAAGGTTTGGATGTGTGACACAGGGGACTGCTCAGGTGGTGCCTCTGCAAGCCTCCAAAAATGCACGTGGACCAAAGAATGGGCAGGAGGCTGGCGGTGGCAGGGGTGTGGTGGCAGGGGCGTGGAGGCGACCGGGTACAGGGAGCACTCAACAGTGGGAGAAGGTGGGGTGGGTGCGTCTGGCATACTCACTTTGTGAACTTCTCATGGGCGAGAGCTCTGTACCAAAAACAAAGAGACAGGCAGTTAGAGGCCTTTGCTGCCCAACAATTGCATTTCCTCCCGAGACATCTAGACTTTAGCTCTGACTCGAAGGATGTAGAGAAAACTGACAAAGAAAGGCGGGTATCCGATGCGCCCCCTCCTTTGACAAGGTGAGGATCACTGTCACATGAACAGGCTGAGCCACCAGTGTCCCCAAAGTCAACACCAGGCCCACACCTGTCATGCAGAAGTGCATGAACACGTTCAGGCACACACAGGGCTCCAGGGACCCAGGTGTGTTTGTTAATTGTTCCACAATTAAGGCGAGGCTGCAGTAATTACCAGCGCACATTGCCAGGCAATCAGGGACCATTCTTCCAAGTGAATTGCATCATGGGCTACTGTCAAGCGGGTCCCAGGGCCTGTGGGGACAGCTGCTGTAACCAATGATGCCACAGACAGAGAAGGCTCGGAGGAGTCAGATTTCTCTGGTCTCCATTCTTGGGAGCCCTGAGGGAACTAGCCGGCCAGCAAATGGGGCAATTACTGGGTGTAATGTCCCCCTCCGAGGAGCTGCATTCATAAACACAGGCTCACTAATGGGCTCTGCATAGAGCCCCAAGTGCCTCCCAAGGCCCCGCAGCTTCCAATCTGTCAAAACAGACCTGCAGGCATGTGAGGCCCGTGGCTGAGCTGAGGCTCTCTGTAGGTTGGGATCCAACACACAGCGATGCTTCCCATGATGAATTCTTCCATGCCAGTATGAGGATGGGCGAAAAGGTCCTGCCTGGCCACGCTCGGGGTGTTGTTAGCGAACGGCCATTAGGGCTCAGTACGCACAGCTAGCCTTCCCTTGCACAGCCCTGAAACGGCTCCATATGCGGTTTCTTTTCTTTTTGCTTGTTGTTCCTTCTTGGTGCTTGGAGATCAACTCCAGGGCATTGTACATGCTAGGTACGTAGGTACGCGCTCTGCCACCAGAGTACCTCACCAGCCTTTCCTCCCTCTTTCTTTCTTTCTTTCTTTCTTTCTTTCTTTCTTTCTTTCTTTCTTTCTTTCTTTCTTTCTTTC